>NW_007025638.1:96804-198137 GCF_000164805.1 Carlito syrichta
ATATATACACAATGGAATATTTTTAGCCCTTAAAAAGAAGAAAATCCTGTTTTTTGTGACATGATTGAAACTGGAGGACATCATGTGAAGCGAAATAAGCCAACAACAGAAGAAATAATACTATGTGATACCATTTATATGATAGATCTAAATTAGATCCATGGAGCCAGACACAGTGGATCATGTCTGTATTCCCAACTATTTGAGAGGCTGAAGCAGGAGAATCACTTGAGCGCAGGCACTCGTGGTTGCAGTGAGCCTAGAACCCCTGCACTTCAGCCAGAGCAATAAAGTGAGACCCGCAACTCTTAAAAAAAAAAAAAAATAGACTCATAGAATCATAGAACCTAAAAGTGTCATGGTAATCAGTAGGAGGGGAATGGTTTAAACTTCGGGAAGAGGAATTTTACCAAGTCATCGGACTAAGCTGATGGTTCTCCTTATCATATCTCCCTTTTCCTTAAGGTATACAGGAGCCAAAGTGAGGCTCACATGTGATTTGTGGCAGAGCTATGCCACAAGCTTCCTCTTCCTTTTCTTCAGGCCCTGTGCCCAAGCTCCCCAGAAGAGCTGATGGGTGTATCAGGCTTTGCATATGTGTTTAAGTCATTAAGTCTTACGTTTTATAGCATTTTTTAGAGTATTTAATTTCTTGAAAGTACTGCAAATGATAAGTGTATGTGTTTGTGTGTACTCTGCTGTTCATGTGAACTTGATAAAATTGTGAGCTTAAGCCGGGCTCGGTGGCTCAGCCTGTAATCCCACGCCTTTGGGAGGCTGAGGTGAGTGGATTGCCTGAGCCCGCGGGTTCGAAACCCACCTGTGCAACTTGGTGAGACCTCATCTCTACAATAAGTCAAAAAATTAGCCGGGTGTGGTAGAGTGTGCCTGTAGTTCCGGCTACTTGGAAGGCTGAGGCGGAAGGACTGACAGAGCCCAGCTGGTCGAGGCTGCAGTGGCTGGGAGCCACCACTGCACTCCAGTCTGGGCGACAGAGTGAGACTCCAACTCAAAAAAAAAAAAAAAATTGTGAGCTTAAAACATTTACTTGGACCAAGTGCTGTGGCCTGAGTCCAGGAGATTGAGGCAGTGGTGAGCTGTGATTGTGCCACTGCTCAGCATGAGCAACAGAGTGAGACCACAACTCAAAAAAATTAAAAATAAATAACACTTTCTTGACAGTTCAGTATTTTCTAACTTCTACTGTTAAGGTACCAATAAAAAATTTGTATTAAAAGGAAGCATACATATAGTTCAGTGTATTGTTTATTGTGGTTCTAAATATGCCTTAAAAAATAGAGTCTTCTCTAAGAGGAATTTCAAATTGAGAACCAGAGCATCCAGACATGGTTTTCTGGATCTTAGAGTCTTTAAATCCCGAAAGTCTAGAGATTAGCTGAAAGCCAAATCATAATATGTTTAAACTGCCCACTCTCTAATGGGGTTGAGTTTTCCTTGGAAAGATTGTCAAAAATCTCCAGAATTGCCAGAACATCAGGTTCAACTCTCTGTCCCTGTACAAGTTCAGGCCTGATCAGGGATGGCTAGCCAGTGGCCTGGTGGCCCCTTGAATTGTAATTAAAGTAGTTACTGTCCGGCATTTCTTTCTCTTTTTTTTTAACTGTTATTTTGTTCTTCCTTTAAAAGATGTTTATTGTTTAGTCAATACATAAGTAGCTACTAAATGATATAGTTAGTTGGAGACAATTGAATTGCCTGTGGATATAGTCAGGGAAGTGTGCATTAGGTGTTTAGTAACTGGGAAAGTGTAAGTCTTGGAGTATTTTAAAAGTACTCTTCAGAGCCTGTCCAGCTGGTACTTCTCTGTTCCTGGAACCTACATGATGAAAACCAGAGGCCCTGTGCTGTGGGGATGCAAGGTGCTCTCGTCAGTGCTGCTGCTTGCTTGTGCTTACCCTGTTGTGTTTTAATGCAGTAAGGAGTATTCGTCAAATGCCAGCTCCTGTGCTAGGGCGAAGGACACAGGAGGAAGATTCAGCCCCACCCCTGGGAATGGGCTCACAGATTCCTTTCGGTTGTCTCAACCCTCGCACGCATTGGTTTTAGTCTCTCCTCAAGTCTCTGCCTCAGATTCTGCCTCTTTGCTCCAGTGATTTCAAAACGACTTGTGTGTATTTTTCATGTTAGTTGGGTTTTTTTTTGTTTGTTTGTTTTTTTAACATTTCTCTTAGGCATTTAGTTACTTTTAAAATAATGGAGCCAACTTTCTCTGCCCCTTTTTATCATCATATCTAAATCTACAACCTTCTAATGTAACCCAGGCTTGGAGAATCCTCCAGTCATCTCCTCCCTAGTGAGCCTCATTGCCCTTATTCCAGTATTTCATTGCTTAACACGTCATAGTACCATACAATTTATAGTCTGTGGACTGTTGGGCTATTGAATTGACACATGCTTCCCTTCCTGCCACTGCAATGGAGATTTAGAAGATTGGGTTCAATTCGAACCTAGGGCCCAAATATTCTACTACAAATCAACTTTTCTGCCCCCCACCCCTACCCCAAAAGCATGGTTTCACTGTGGATGGTGATTGGCATACATTCAATTCATTGTACATATGTTGGCATAAAGTCAGTACTGAGGGAAAGGCCCTCAGTGTAGATCTGCTCTGTGGTATTACCAGCACATTAAAGATTTCTGACAGATGCAAAGCAGCAAAGGGGCTTGAGCTGAAAATACAAATCTCTTCGATTTTCAAATTTAATATTTTGTTGTTGTTCATAAGGGTCAGGCACATTGATGGCAGGTCATCATCATCTTGTGGTAAATTTATGACACAACTGATAAAAAGAGAGAAAAGAGTAGGAGTGAAGGGTCATGAAAACCTTT
This sequence comes from Carlito syrichta, assembly GCF_000164805.1. Classification (NCBI taxonomy): domain Eukaryota; kingdom Metazoa; phylum Chordata; class Mammalia; order Primates; family Tarsiidae; genus Carlito; species Carlito syrichta. The sequence continues at coordinate 99,655 of NW_007025638.1, forward strand.
GAGGGGGAGGGGTAGCAGGATCATTGTGTGTGTGAGAAAACCTTTGTACTCTTCGGTTAGCAAGTCTACAAAATGAGAACCATCTTGGGAAACAAGGCTTTATTAACTCAGAAGTCTTCTTTATCAAGTTACCTTTTTCCATGTTTAAGAGTATTTGAACATGCATTTAAATAAATGTTAGACTTTGCCTGATTACTGTTCCTTTCACTAGAAAAAGATAAACCATGAACATTCCCCTCTTGGAAATAGTGTGGGGAAAATGTTGGTCCCAATAAAGTTTTCATTTGGCCCTCCATCACTTCTTCCCATCTGTGAGAAGGAATACAAAGCTGCATGGGCTCCCTCTTGAATATGAGAGTCCAGGACTAGAGGTACAGCCATGTGTTAAAATTACAGGGTGACAGCATATGTCTTTGATTTCCATTTGCAGCCTTCCCGCCACTTGTTAACACAAGTCATGAAAATCACAGGTAACTAGCATCCAGTGGCACGGTTGTGTATCTGTTTGGGTGCTTTGTTGCAATTAGCAAAAACTACCTCTTGTCAGCTTAAGCAGAAGAGACTTTATTAGAAGGATATTAGGAACTCATAGAATTGATGAAAAGACCAAAGAACCAGGCTTGGAACAGAGAGGAAACAAGGCAACTCTGGAGATCCAAGAACTGTCTGGAAGCGTATGTATTAATTGCTATTGGGCAGGATTGTGGCAGTGTCAGCCATTTCAGTAGCTGTGCCCTCCTTACAGAGAACTCCAAGGAAGGACCATTTCACTGTCATAGCTTGTACCATGTGACCACACCTTGGTAGAGGGAGGGTGTGGCTCTGATTCCAATCCCACCAACCCGTATCCAAGAAAGGTCATTCTTCAAAGGGAAATTAAGATGAACTTTATTGGGAAGAACTTATGCTATGCAGACAAAAGCAGCAAATGGCCACTCCAGGGTAGTGGGAGGGATTGATTGACAGAGTGAGCCAGTACTAATTTTCCTTGGTAACTGTGCTCATATGCATTGTCTATGACAACTGTCTCTATCACCTCATCCCTCCCGCTTAGTTTGGGGCCTAGAAGGGCAGTCCTGTTGTGATGTTGGGTTGTACACTCAGGATACTAAGTACGTGTGCCAGAACATGCTAGTGGCGAAGCAGTTGCACTCTGATCCCTTTAGCAAAATTAGACTTTTTAAGGCCCTTTTCCTTGACTGCTCCAGTGTTTACCCTGTTTACTCTATGGCACCATTTACTCATTGTTAATCAGCTAAATCCATAACTGCCCAGTTATTGAGAATTTTGTATTTTAAGTATATTTATCAGTAGCCAAACTTTGACTTCATTTGGATAAATAAATGCATGCCTTAGTATGATTTCAGTTGGTTGTTAGAGACGATTTATGTATGTAGCACAAATCTTGCTTAATGATTGCAGATACAACTTTAGGAAAATACAGTGTTACCTTGCCCACCCTTGTTACTGGAGAGACAGCAGTGGAATCCTACTCCTTGTACACATTCTCCCCTTTTCAAAGAAAAGTGCAGGCTTTCCAAAAGAGGGGATTTTAATAGCCAGGAATGTAGTGAGGCACATGTCTTCTCACTTTCTATGCACATTTAACAACATTTATAGTGTACCTCCTGGGTGTAAGAAAAAAATGATTGAAAGCAATTTTATCGAATTAATTATAAATGATGAGTTAGTGACACTTGTATTTGAGTCTGTAAAGTTCTAAATTTCCATAGTTCCCACCATCAACTTCCAAACCATTAGTCTCTGGGCTAGGCACAGTGGCTCACACCTGTAATCCCAGCACTTTGGGAGGCTAAGGCAGGAGGACTGTTTGAGCCTGTGAGTTTGAGACCAGGCTAGGCAACACAGTGAGACCTTGCCTATACCAAAAAAACAAAAACAAAAACAAAACCCCATTAGTCTAATGCTAAACATAAACACTCTGTACATTGTGAAAGCCATTGAAAGTGTTGTGGAATGCTGACCCAACATGTTTCTCTTTCAGCATCCAGTGCTGGACGAGCCAATAGCTGAAGCCGTCTGTATTATTGCAGACACGGACAAGTGGAGCGTCCAGGTAGCCACGAGTCAGAGGAAGGTGATGGACAGCACAAAGCTAGGCCAGGACGTTCTAGTCTCTAGCCAGGTGTCCAGTTTACTTCAGTCCATTTTACAGCTCTATAAGCTTCATCTCCCTGCTGATTTTGTAAGTGTTTGTTCTTATATCACCAAAGAAATATAGTTTAAAGATGCTTTTAACAAAATTTTGATCATAAAAACTCAAATTCAAAAGTATTGTTCTAACATAATTGAAGGTTTGGGTAAGTAAAATAGAACATGCAACATAAAACTATCAAATGGGATAGATTTCAGTAACGATAGCCCTTCTGTGAAACAATAGCAAGAGTGGCACTGGCATCTTTCTCAACAAGGTACATGGTAAGGTAAAGACAGGGGGAGTGATCAAGCATGAGAACTTCACATCCTCCATTGGAGAACTCATCGTTCTTTTATTCGACCCATATGAAGCAGGACAGTTTTAGAAGGGATTGTGGCTTCTTCTGCTCAGCGACTGTCTTCACTAGGTGTTAGTGATGAAATAAAATTCTGTTTGTATAAATTTTGAAGTACTGTGTACATGTAAGATGATATCAGTTCCTTTTTAAGTTGGATTTTAAAATCATTTTTATAACATTATTTATAAATAATACATGATACAAACAACAGAACCTGTAGACTCTTGGAAAAGTATTAGCACTGGAGTTAATATACACAACAAGTTCATTTCACTATCTGTGTATGGAGAAATTGAGTGAAAGAGAAAATATATTCATATATATATTTTTTTTTTTTAAGAGAAAATATATTGAGAGAAAGAGAAAATTGAGAGAGGGAGAGAGAAAGGTTTCAAAAGAGGAAGAGAAGGCTTTTCCAGTGATGATGACTGCTTTTTTAAAAAGAGGAGGATACTCCAAGACATGTGGCTCATCCTAGGAAAAGATTTGGTGTGTGGATCTCAGGGAGACCACTTCCATGGAAGAGTTGGCCTTCACTGCTGTTTCCTCCCTCCTGCACAGCGTTGCCTCTGCAACTTGACCCCAAATCAAAATATCTGCCCTCTGCCTTCTGGCCTCCAAAACTGATACAGACCTGTTTGCCAAGTTGTTAGGAAGCTGCACCAGTTGCTAATGGAGTGGTCACTTCCTGGTTCCTATGACCAAATCTACACTTGCACCACATTCCTCAGAAATAATCAAGACTTTTGTGACTTTGAAGAAGGTGCTCTGAAATACTCTCTGGTTGCTGTCAAAGTCGTGACAGGGTGGCATGGCAGGAAGACCACTAAACACATCTGGGAAAGTCTAGGTTTTGCCTCAGTTCATTGTGTAATAGTGGACAAGCTGAGTGTCTCTGATCCTAAGCTTTCTCTTCTGTAGAATGAAGATAAGACCCATTCAACAAGTGTGCTGTGAGACTCTTCTAAAAATTATGGACATGATACTGCTTTTTAAACTTTCAGAGCACCATGCCAAGATTAGATACGTTAAAAGGCAGTGTACAGTAGCTTCAAAGGCCAGTAGCCTGGAGTCAGATGCAGCTTCCATTGCTTAGACCTCTCAGAGCCTCAGCTGCCTTATCTGCAAAGCCAGGAAAGTAATAAAGCCTAACTCATATGGTTAGGAAATTAGAGAATTAATGTAACGTACTGGGAATGGTGTCAAACATTATAAGCACTCATTAAACAGCTACCGTTAGTCTGAGTTAATAATTAGTATCATGAAACAATGGTGGTAAAGACTGACAACACCTTTTTTACTAATATCTTTATTTGGGTTTTACACTGAAGTGTATTCTTGCAGACATCTGTCCCGAACTGATGGGCTGATATGACCTTATTTTTTGTTCTACATTTGTAGGCAGTTGTTCTTTCTAGAAGCAGGCTGAGTTATGCTGATTTAGTGACTAACTTCTCCTGTAAGGGAAAGAAGATATATTAGACTTAATTTTTTTATTGCAATAAGTATTTGCCAAACTTTTATATTTAATTCTATAGTACATAGCTCTTGTTACATTTGGTATCCTAGCTGTCAAAGCAATAAAGTATTATATCTAATTATTTATTTGAACGAGAAGTATGTTTAATCACTTATCATGTGAATGACTTATTCAACCTGACAAAACCAAGATTAAAGAACATTTTGTCTGCAGTTTAAAATTCTTCTTAAATGTATTGAGCATGGTGACTCACACCTGTAATCTCAGCACTTTGGGAGTCTGAGGCAGAAGAATCACTTGAGGCCAGGAGTTAAAGACCAGCCTGGGCAACCTAATAAGACCTCATAAAAATAACTGGGCATGGTGCCACACACCTGTAATCTCAGCATCACAGAAGGTGAGGCATGAGAATCATTTGAGCCCAGGAGTCTGAGGCTACAGTGAGCTGACCAATTGGCTATTAGAAACTTCAGTACAGAAGGAGAAAGTAGATATTTGAAATTTCAGAAGTTAAAAATTGAATACATCTGTCTCAAGAATAAAATCCAAGAGAAGGGAAAAAACTCCATCATAGTTCTATTTGATTATTTAAGTCTTTAACAATTTTTTAAATGCTTTGATTTCATGTTTAGTATATATTCCATATAGACTGAAGTTCTCTTTCTTTCCACATTGCATTATGCAGTTTTCACCAAGACTGAAAACACTGTAACTATTTCAAAACAAGGATCCGATGTAATATGAATGTTCTTTTAACATTTTATAACACTCTTATTAAAAACTTTATGTCACTTCATAAGGAATTGAAACCTAATAGGTAATCCTTTTACCACTTAAGTCTGTTTACTTGGGGGAACATTTCCATAAGAATCGGTGAGATCCTCCTTGCTTTGATTATTACTCTCTAGTCACCCAGCAGTTTTGTTTCATCCACCTGACATAGTGCATTTAAGATTTTAATGAAAAACTGGAATAGTGCATTTAAAATTTTAATGAGAAACTGGAAAGACTGCATCTCTGACAGGTATTTTTTCCATGTCTCTGATCAGCCCAGATGGTCAAGATCAACATTTTCAAATGCAACTGTTAATCTTTTTACCTTGAAAATAACAGGCATTAATGGTGTAGAAGAAAATTATGTATGATGGAATTACCGTTGCCAAAGCCATCAGGTGTTGTACTGAAGAGGCTTGGGTAGCTCTGCCTGCCAAATGCAAAAGCTTTTGCCTCTGGTGAAAGACACAGATGGTTGCTGTTCCCAAAAAAATGAAGCTGAACAGAATTCCAAGGGTAAAGATGTCCTGAAATAATTGCCTTTTCTTTATTGTTATTAAAGACCTAGTTAAAATACACTTTTTTTTTTTTAGAGTCTTACTCTTGTCGCCCAGGCCGGAGTGCAGTGCCATGCTCACAGCCACTGCGGCCTCGACCTGCTGGGCTTAGGCAATCCTTCCACCTCAGCCTTTCGAGTAGCTGGAACTACAGATGCACACCACCATGCCTGGCTAGTTTTTGTGGTTTGTAGAGATAAGGTCTCACCAAGTTTCCCAAGCTGGTCTCGAACCCCACTGCTCTCAGAGTGCTAAGATTACAGACTGAACCACTGTGCCTGGCCAAAATTCATTCTTGAAAGAAAAAAAAAAAATGTGTTCAAAATGACCTGTTCTAATAATCCTACTTCTGGGAATGTGTTGGACCAAAATATTCTGAAATATAGGTGGGGGGAAGAACCAAAAAATATATTCTTCACTAAATTACTTATAACAACAAAAATGCAAATTGCTTTGTGGTTAAGTAATCCTAAATTTACATTCTAAATATCAGCCATAAAAATCGCATCAATAAAGAATTCTTAATAACATGGGAAAAAGATTATTATAAGGTTTTTAAAGCAAGAAATAATTGTATTTATAGAATGAGTTCAAGTGTCGAAAATACATTTTTAAAAAGACTATAATGACATGTGAAATTTTTTTAAATAAGTTTTTTATTTATTTTTTGAGTTGGGGTCTCACTCTTGCCCAGGCTGGAGTTCAGTTGCATGATCATGGCTCTCCACAGCCTTAACCTCCTGGGCTCAAATGACCCTCATGCCAGCCTCCCAAGTACCTGGAACTATAGACATGTGCCACCACACCCAGTTCATTTTTATGTTGGTTTTTTTTTTTGGTTTTGTAGAGGTAAAGTCTCACTATGTTGCCCAGGCTGTCTCAAACTCCTAGACACAAGCAATCCTAAGCTCACCTTGGCCTCCCAAAGTGCCAGGATTACAGAGTAAGCCACCAGGCCCGGCCTCTAATAAATTTTATAATTAGAGGTAGGGCCTCAAACTCCTGGACTCAAGCAATCCTCCAACTTCAGCCTCCCAAAGTGCTGGGATTATAGGCATGGGCATGCGTCACCACCCCCAGCCTTGAAAGTCTTAATAATTGTTCAGAAAAGTAAACTTTATTTTTTTTTCAAAGTCCTATTCTTATACCTACAAGTGGTAAGGTTTGAGATGGCTTGTAATTTTTTAAGTGTATTTGAAAGAGATAAGATTATAGCTGTGTACTTAGAAATGAATTAAGAGTGCGGGTTCGAGACCCACCTGGGCAGCGAGACCTCATCTCTACAATAAATCAAAAAATCAGCCGGGTATGGTAGTGCATGCCTGTAGTTCTGGCTACTCGGAAGGCTGAGGCGGAAGGATCGCCGGAGCCCAGCAGGTCGAGGCTGCGGTGGCCGGGAGCGGCCACTGCACTCCAGTCTGGGCGACGGAGTGAGACTCCAACTCAAAAAAAAAAAAAAAAATGAATTAAGAGAAGTTTAACTCTTGAAATTTTGGCGGAGATTTGAATCCTAGCCCTTACTGTGCATGTTGTTGGCTTTGCAGTGCATCATGCATCTTGAAGACAGACTACAGGAGATGTACCTGAAGAGTAAGATGCTGTCTGAATATCTTCGGGGACACACACGAGTTCATGTGAAAGAATTAGGTGTTGTGCTGGGGTGAGTTCTGAGCAGTAACAGCACCTCTCCCTAAGGCTATCCCTAGAATTGTACCCTCTCTACCACCCTAACCCTGCAGCGTGGTGTCTGCTCAGAGTATCTGGGGTGTCAGCTGCATGCCTCCACAACTCCCCAATGAACAGCATGGGTTTCACACCTGGACACAACTGCAAAACTGTGAGCTGGTGCTACTTTGTTATTCTTTCCTCTGGATTATCTTGTGCTTGAAAAAAAAGAAAAGGAATCCCACACTGTCTGCCCATTTCTAGTAATCAAGTGAGATGCCAGAGTCACCAGCTGTCAGACATGCAGCAGCAGCTTGTGTATACATTTGTGTGCAGTTCCCTTCCTGGAGAAGGAATCACAGGCTCTTCCACCTGTGGTGTGGGGGCAGGGGGGCTTCTCTTGGACTTGAATGTCTACGGGGGACTGTGCTCTCCTCCCTCTTCTCGTAAGCCCACCAGACAGGAGACAGCTTATGCTGCTAGCAATGTCTGTCATCTTCCAGGGGGAATTTGCCATAACTTCTTTAGGGAAATAAATTCTGCCTTTTGTTTTATTCAGTAGAGAATAAAAAGACACTATATACGTGGGGACTTCCCCCCTTATCCATGGTGATGATTCCCCTAACTAGGAAAAAGAAAATATTGTCTGTCATGTCAACCTATAAGTTCTTTAGTAAACTTCTACTCAGGGTATGACTCTAAGACTCAGGCCTTCGCATTCTCATCAGACTTTTAATCTCTCACACCCAGAGTATAACCCACTGTATTGTTTGGCTCTTGGCATTTCCTATCATGTGTTTTTCTTACATACTTCATTTAAAAAATACTTTCACCTTATGAGGTATTTGCTTTTGCAGTTAACTTGCATCACATCTTTGTCCTTTTTTTCTTGGCCTGTTTGTGGCTCTTTACTGGAGCAGTATGTTAATCCTGTCTCATTATTAGCCTTCCCATTGCCAGATGTGGACCTTCCATTTCTGGAATATTGCGTGGTCCTCGCCTTTTACAGTGTCCATCATCAACACTGCCAGAAGACTCAAAGCAATCTGCTTCCTGCAGCATTCATCTCTAGGTCCTCTCAGTTCATTCCTGGTGGACTCTGCTCATGCTCTTTTTATCAGGGCCAGCAACACTAAAAGTACTAAAGACTTTCTTGTTCACTCTAAGATAGATCTATATGTACCACTGCTGGAGAAGGATAGAAAACTCCATGAAGTAGTGCCAGCTGCTGTTTTGTTTTTTGTTTTTTTGAGTTGGAGTCTCACTCTGTTGCCCAGGCTGGAGTGCAGTGTCACACTCACGGCCATCCTAGCGTCGACCTGCTGGACTCCAGCGATTCTTCCACCTCAGCCTTCCAAGTAGCTGGAACTACAGGCACGTGCTACCACACCCAGATAATTTTTTATTTTATTGTAGAGACGAGGTCTCGCCACGTTGCCTGGGCTGGTCTCAAACTCGCGGGTTCAGGCAATCCATTCTCCTCGGCCCCCCAAAGTGCTGGGATTACATGCTGAGCTACCGAGCCCAGCCCAATTTTTTATTTGTATTTTTATTTGAGGGGATGCAAGGGAAAGAATTAAGATGTATTCCACAGACAAAACAGACCAAATTTTTTTCCCAAGACCCTGGCATTGTGTAGCCAGTGCCCATACTGTATCCACCTCTGCTTTGAGAGGCAGCCAAACATTGTCCATTTGAAACTGATGTCTCTTAATCTGGTAACTTTTAGTGTTACGTTGCTCTCAAAATGTTGTGGCTCTAACGCGTAGTGAAGATCAGGTTTTATATAACCTGTTGAACAAATACCCAAGGTTTTACTAATATCAGCATTTTTCTAAAACTAATTTGAACCTAGATGAAAAATCTATATGCATCCAGTAGTATTAACTGGAGAAATGGGAAGCTAATGGAGAAAAGCTTGAAATATGATATAATGAAATTGGACTGGGAATACAGAAAAGTTACAGACAGTTGGGGGAGCCGTGCTATGGGAAAAACAGCTCTGTGTCCACAAGTGTGCGTGACACACCTCTTGAACCATCTCCCTTGGCTTCCGTGGGCAGTGGCCACTGAGAGATCTCATTAAGGGAATGTTTATTATATCTCCAGCTACTTTACTTTTTTATTAGTTTTAAACAATAATCTAGCAAGCTTGGTACCTAGAAATAAGGCTTCCCTATAAAACTATGTTATTTTAAAATAATACTCTTTTTTTTTTCAATACTCAGGATTGAGTCTAATGACCTGCCTCTGCTGACTGCTATTGCCAGTACTCATTCTCCGTACGTGGCTCAAATACTCTTATAAGCTAAATCTCAGGACAGCTCTTCCTTGGAAGAAAAAAAATCAAATTCTCAACTGAGGGAGAAAAGAATAAGCTCTCTGTGATGTCAAAAGCAAAAGAAGAGCAAACAGAAACTGTCATTCCACCTATTTGTTTTGTGTTTTTGCTTTCAAGTGGATGCTTCATTGGAAGACTTAGGTTTACTTGACACAATGGCATTTGTGATTGTCATGAACTCCTTAGGCCTTTTGTTACCCATGAATCAACAGAGAGAGTGACCTTTGGGTAGGAGGAAACATAAGCACTGCACTAAACACTAAGCTATTGCTACACATTGCCTGTGCTGTTTGGGCAGAGTCAGGACAAGTGACCTTGAAGCAGAGAGGTCAACAGTGTGCATACATTCCAGTAGGAAACTGTCTCAGCACAGGCTCCCCAAACTGGAGAAAACATATTTTGCTATTCTAAGAAGACAGAGCAGGGACTTTGGCTCCCAGGTCGGAATTTGCTTTTTTACACGAGGTGAACTGAAGAAAGCCACACTGTGCCATCTTCAGCTTCAGTGGCTTCGCAGTTACTGTTTGACATGAAACACGTAAGAGGATTGCCTGTTGGGAAGAGAGTGTGTTAGGGACCCACTGTTTCATTTCTTGGAGTTTACCTTGTTTCACTTGCAGTCACAGGTAGGTCAGAGATGGCTTGTTTGTGCAATAAACCCAAGAATCAATGTAGCCTCTTGATCCCATCAAGACATAGTTTGTAGCAGCGGAGTGCACAGTCTGAAACCATGTGTTTTATCCTCACAGTTCAGAGCTTTCAGCAGCCTTCTCAAGAGAGGCCATTTACCAAAGTAATTTCTATAAGCTCAAGAGTGTTTCTGTTGGTAAGTTCTTCCAGCTGAAGCCACCTTCTTACTAGAGTTAATACAAATGACTATTTATACTTTAAGAGTCGCAGTGTCCTGGTGGGAAATGAAACCTGCAACAGTTCAGGTTGGCTAATGAAAGTGATGAGTTGGAACATTCAGAAACTGTTCATACACAATCTGTCTTTACATTGTCATCTCTGTGCCTTCTAATCCCTACATCCTTTTCAAAACATCTTTCCAGAAATTAACCCATCGTATAAAACTTACCAAAATAAATTATTAGCCAAGATCATTTTCCAAAAAAAACCCTTAATTTTCTGTTAAAAGAACTTTACTAACCATGAAACAGTCTATGTACTGACATCCAGGATAAAGGGAAAGACTTTTAAAAACTGGTTGTTACATGACGGGCACTAATCTGGTGGAGCAGAACACTGTTAGTACTTTGCAGGTTTCGAGTGCAGTTAATTATAACCAGGCTCCATTCTCCTTTCACTGCTTTATCAATTCCAGTCCTTTCCATGTGTCCTCTGTATCTAAGAACATAAAGTAACTTCCCTCTTAAGGATTCAAATGACTTTAAATTTTATATTTGATAAAGTCCTGACTTGAAACACCAAGTTATATTTCTTTATTCTTTTACAAATGCAAGTTAATGATTTGTTTGAAAGAGTATACCAGCAGCACCGATGGGAGAAAAATCAGTGTATTATTTCTTCAGGATAATTTCTAGGAATAGGTTAGAATTGCTGCCTTTCCTGCCGGTTTTTTTTTTTTTTTTTTGGAGTCAGAGTCTCACTCTGTCACCCAGGCAGCATGATCACGGCCACAGCAACCTCAACCTACTGGGCTCAGGCAATCCTTCCATCTCAGCCTTCCAAGTAGCCAGAACTTCAAGTGTGTGCCACCATGCTGGGCTAATTTTTTTTTTTTTGTATTGTAGAGACAAGGTCTTAAATGTAGATGGGGATATTAAGGCTCTTAAGATCATTAATTTTCATTTTCTGTCATTCATTAAAGTTTTATTCTTTCTAATATTTTTCTGTTTCCTTTTGCTAACATTTGACTTTGTTGTTTTAAATCCTCTCATTCCATGACATCCTTGTTCACTGTTGTTTCAGAAAGAGGATGACCTTACCTGGGCTCAGCACACACAGTGTTCTCATTACATAAATACATTGGCATAGCTGCTGTTATAGTTTTCCCACCCACACCTGTTTAAAGCATTTTTTCATCTCTAGTTCCTTTTTTCTTGTTTACCTTCCCTCATTCACCACCTTTCCAGGGTTTCATAGAAAATAACTTGACACAAAATCAGTTCAGTTCTAATGTAGACATAGTGGCATGGTGAACATCAGACCTACATAGGGGGTATTGAACTTTAAATGCTTCATTCTAAACTCTATAGATTAAAAAAGAAAAAAAACAAAACAAAAACGTAGCCCAGACCCCTCAAAGTCTGAAAATTTTATTTGCCTCTTAATCTAACGTTCCCAAACTCACTCTTGGAAAAATGTCTGCTGAAAACTATAGGTAAGTCACGTGTGGGGATTGTCTCAGCAGCACTCAGGGTTCCAGTCAGAACCTAATCCTATCTGTTGCTTACAAAAGCAGACCAAGAATGTTGCTGCTCTTTTATAATCCTCCTATAATAGTTAACATCCAAGTTTTCTTTGTCTTAAATTTAACCTCTTCCCAAAAGCAAAGAAGAAAAAGATCTCATGGAATTGTTGAGACATACCCCTCACCCATGGTGCACTACCCTGGGGCTTCATTCTGACTGAGCCGAGAGGCAAGAGAGGGCTTCCACCTGCTCCCATGACCACCTCAAGAAAAAAATAAAAATTTTTTAAAAATAAAGAAATCTACCTCAGTTGACAGGATTCCACCATTAGGGTTTGTTCAACTTCTGAGTCTTACCTGTTGCGTGTACCTTTCATAGCATCTTGCTTTCCAAGCAAGCTAGTGAGGCATGGCCGACAGTGTGAGTATTCCTGTGGTGGACCTCCTCCTAGCATGTTGCAGTTTTATTTTTAATAAATTGATAAGTGAAATGAATGTAAAGGTAATTGTGTACGTTTTAAACATGACAATGAAAATTTAAAATGTAGCTTCCATTCTTGTGCATAATTCCAAAGTATTTTATTTTTTATCAGTGTTAAATAGCTTTTTGTACAGGCTTCAATCCATTTTTCTGAAGTGTGCTGTTTTTTAATGAAAGTAACTCTAATCTTTCACATCCCATGGAACTGCCGTTTACACATTGCAACTTTTTAAACTTACCATATTTTTTGAAATTAACTTTTTTGGAGGGAGGAAAATCCCTGCTTGCTAAATGATACTGAACTGTTGTTTGGGTCCTGACATTTTATAAAAACTTAGTCTGTAGCTTTTTAGGTTCTTCACTAGTGTTGGTTGTACATAAAAATAAGGAGTATAAAGTGACCCCAACATTCTTTGAGATGTCTGGATTTTTCACTAACATGTACTTTTGAGAGTACTTTGTTCATGCACACTTTCACCATTAAATTGAAAAAAATCTTTAGCTTCTCTTGGTAAATGTGAACCGTTTGTTTTTTACTGTGCTTGGGGGGGAGAGGATATTTTAATATAATTTTTGCCGAAATCAAACAACCCCCCGCTGAATGTTAGTTTTTAAATGTCAAAATTTGATGAACCATATATCTCAGACACAAGATTGCAATATGCTTAAATTTAAGTGGTGTTTAAAAGAGAAAATTTGCGATTTGTTTCATTCAAAACTCCATTAAAAGAAATTGATAGGACTTTATATTTTTGATCAGTTTAATAGATACCAATGTCATTGTGTGGAAAAATTTTCTTAAAACTTGTTCATATGTTATTTTGATCCATTTTTCTGTGGCATTTGGTGCAATAAACCTTTGGAATTTATCTTGAACATTTTACTGGTGCTGCATATGATTTGTTACATTTGGTCAAATATCAAGTTCTCATTTCCAATAATTCATGCTGAAACAAGTTCATCATATATATCAGTGACATTAGTGGGGGTGTTCTAAATGTGGGGACACTTTTGTTTAGCATAATGACAGGCTACCAGCATGGGGGAGGATGCTCAGATAACAGGCAAGATGTCCTGTACCATGTGGGATGGCCCCATGGTACAAGGAATTGTCCCATCTCCTGTGTGGTCTTGAATTGTCCACTCATGTGGGAGAAAAGCTAAAAATTTAATTCTGCTTTACATAAAAGTGCAGTGTGTTTCTTCCATGATTTTAGCATACAGTGAATTCTCCATAAATGCTCTGTTGTATAGGTTGAGGGAAGACTCTACTTTTTACGTTTCAGAATTTTAACAAGAATTGGTCACCTGGTCTTTACCAAGAATTGTAAAACCACATTACTTTTGGAAATCAACATTACCAACAGCAACGGTACTTGGAATTGAAGTCACCCATATAGTACATTGTGATCAGTCTTCATCCGTGGCTGTTATCTTCATGAGACGCTTTATATAGACGCCAGCTCTGACTACTTCTTCATATTTTCTCATTTAGTAGTGCCCCAGCATTTATGTACTAGAGTATGCGTTATTATAGGTTACCTTTAAATAGTAGATCCAGGACGTGACATTGGTTTGCTATAAATTATGTATAAATAGTTGATACATATGGTCTCAGGAAAAAATATGCTATTGTCTAACTTTTGAACCAGCATAATGCCATACTGAATTCTATTATTTAAAGACTGCAGGGAAAAGTTGCAGTAGATATTTAGAATATTCTAATAAATGAAAATTGTGAGTGTTTTCCTTGGTCCCTGAAGTCGTTTTGTTTTGTTGTTTTTTTCCCTGCATGTTCAGTCTTTGAAGGTTGTCTTTCCCACTGTGCACTCTGGTGAAGCAGTTTTAGAATCATATCATTGATAAAGGATTTAAACACACATATGCAGACCACATTGGTTTTGAGTTCCCCAGAACCTGGACTTTTCGGTCAAATTCTTTCTTTATATTACTTCATTTAATCCTCACACTGGATCCAGTGGTACTATGATGGTTAAGTTTATGTATCAACTTGGCTAGACCACTGTACTCAGATTATTTTTGACATGAGACTAATATTCAATTCAGTTGACCTTGAATAAAGCAGACGACCTTCTCTAATGTGAGTGGGCCTCATTCAACCAGTTGAAAGTCTTAAAAAGAGACTGAAGTTCTCCCAGGAAGAGAGAACTCTGCCTTCAGACTTGACCTGCAATGTAAGTTCTTCCCTGGGCCTCCACCCTGCTGGCCTACCCTTGGATTTTGGGTATGCCAGCTTCCACAATCACCTCAGCCACTTTCTTAAGCACCTCTCCCTCGCTTTTGCTCTCCTACACACACATGCATCCCACTGGGTCTGTTTCTTTGGAGAATGCTGATGGATACAGGTACTTAGGCGATCAATCCCATGATATCTGTGATAACCCAAAATGGAGTTGGTCAGCGTCATACCAAGTTGAATGTTGTCATACCAAGTTGTAAAGATCTTTTAAGCAAAGTTCTTTAACACAATAAACAGTGCAGACTTTAGAGTTATTCCTTAAGGATTGACATAGAAGTCACATAGTCTCTGAATGTGTGTTACAAATAATTGGAAAGTAAAAGTACAGTGGAAACAACCCTCTTGAGAAGGAAGGAACATTTCATTGAAAGTGGAAGAAAAAAGTCCCCATCCTGTAACAGAGCATCCCTACAACTGTGTGATAATTCCTATTGTGTGTACCACCCTCATTTTCTTGGGGACCTCAAGCCATCAGTTACCCCTTTGTCACACCTTCAAGTTCTCAATCTACTGAATTTTTCTACCCAAAGTATAAAAATAATTGTTTTGTTCGCATTAAGCCTTCTCCTGTGCCCCTCTCTTTTATCGTGTTCTTCTCTTTCTTTTGACAGCCAGGCACTTTCTAGAGAGCCTGATTGGCTTCCACTGCTTTCTTCCCTGTTCATTGCCTACTCACTGCCCCTGGCTCTGCTTCCCCACCACCTCACCCCATCTATGAGTTCAGCCTCCGCGTCCTTCCCCTTAACCGAAGTATTTCCCACATCCAGTTATCGCTGAGAGCTGTGGAACAGATTTCACATCTCCAGAATGTCACCTTTGCTCCTGTCTGCCTTGTGACAAGCCCTCCTCATTTCTCAATGGAGTTACTGAAGAGCCCCCACACACACCTCTTTTGTGTCCAACAGCTCGGATCAGTCTTTCTGACTGAAGATGACTCCATCTTCCTAAAGTGGAAATTGAATCCTGTCACTTCCTTGCTTAAGTCAGCCCAATAAAAGCCAAGTTCCTGAGCACCGTGCAATCAAATGACTTTCTTCTCCAGCCTCCTCCCCAGATACTCCTCTTGCGCTCAATTATCCAGCCATATTAAACTATGTGTTCTTCCCCAAAGGCACTAGGCTAGCATTGCCCTTGCCCTGTAAACCTGTTCTTCCCAGCCCGCACGCCCCTTCCCTTCGCCTCGTCAAGTCCCTCCTGCTCCTAGCTCGAAATTCAATTCATTGTCAGATCCTCTAGCACCTCACTGCTTAAGGTCCCTAGACAACTAAATGGATTGCCTTGATAGAAACGCAGGATCTCAAGCCCCATCTCAGACCCACTGGATCATTATCTGCATCTCAGTGTGATCCCCAAGTGATTTGTAGGCACATTAAAATTTGAGAATACTCTTCAGACTCTGAGTGCATGCATGAGGGAAAGAATGTACTGATCACTGAGACTGATGTCCATATATTAGAATGAGAGGACAGCAAAGAAATAAAATAGAAGCGGACGACGCTAGAAGCATCCATCACATGCACACACATTTTACGACACTTAGGTAGCTATTACTTAAGTGGAAAAGAAAGATTACCAAGAATCAAGAAGGAAAAATAACAAATAGAATAGGAGACAGAATTTGGGGGGGATGTAGTAAAAGAAACAGTTTAGAAACTTGCCCAGTGGATTTCCAACAATATTTGTAAAGCATTTTTGGGTAAATCTACAAGATGATATGTACTGTTAAATAGCATAAACTACTTTTTAGAAACATTGTGATTAAGCTCTAACTTAAGTTTATAACTCAGGAGTGTGAATATAAACCCAAAGTCAAGAACATGAATATAATATAGCCCCATTTTCTTTTTTTTTTTTGAAGGAATGATATTTATTTATTTATTTTTGAGTCAAGGTCACACTCTGTCACTCAGGCTGGAGTGCAGTAGCACAATCATGGCTCACTGTAGCCTCAACCTCCTGGGCTCAGGCAATCCTTCTGCCTTGGTCTCCCCTGTAGCTGGGACTTCAGATGTGTGCTACCACACCCAGCTAATCTTTTTGTTTTTTGTAGAGATGAAAGAAAGTATGTTGCCTGGCTAGTCTCGAACTGGGCTCAAGCATTTCTCACACCTTAGCCTCCCAGTGCTGGGATTACAGGCATAAGCCATCACATCTGGCCTAAAATAGCCCCATTCTCAACCATCTATTTTGGTGAGAAAGCATGTGATAAGTCTATAGATTTATGCTTTTAAAAGTTTCCCCAATAACATTGACAAAGTTCTACTTTTTAGAGGCTTTTGGTGCATGGTTCTGATTCTTTTTTTCTGAGGCCGGGCCTCACTCTGTCACCCAGGTTGAGTGCAGTGGCATGGTCATGCTCCACCACAGCCTCAACCTTCTGGGCTCAGGTGATCCTCCCACCTCAGCTTCCTGAGTAGCTGGGACCACAGATGCATGCCACCATGCCCAGCTAATTTCTTGATTTATTGTACTCTCTGTGTTGCCCAGGTTGGTCTCAAACTTCTGGGCTCAGGCAATCCTCTTGCCTCAGCCTCCCAAAGTGTTGGGATTACAGGCGTGAGCCACCACGTTGGGCTGGTTCTGATTCTTGCAGCATAAGAATGGAAAACATGCCGATATCTTGGGTGAAAATAGTGATGGCGGTAGCCATGAGTGAGACACTGCACTGGAGACTTTTCACATGTGGTATTCATTATTTGCTTTTGAATATATAAGAACACTTGTTTCAATTTATTTTCCCTTAAGAGGATTTATAGAAAAAGGAGGGAGCAACAGGTGAATGCTTATTGACTGTCTACAAGAACTCTGCGGGACTTGAAGAACAAGTGTCTATTGTATTTCTGGAAATTTAGGAGAAAACCTAGTTGATTAAAAGATTCCTGTGAGTGACACAGTATTTTGTTTATCTTTGGAAGGGAAGAGCTGTGACCAAGTGATCAACTATTCTCACCAATAATGGGTTAAGCTGACATCAGGTTGGTGCCTCTCCCTGTGAGGCACTGAGAACAATGTGACATCACTTATGGGGGATTCCTGCCAGAAACACAACCTGAATCCTCTCCTGTGGAAACATCAGATAAGCCCATGTTGAGAGATTCAGCACTGGCCTGCCCTCTTCAAAAATGTCTGTGATGGGAAAGAAAAACTCTTCCAAATTGAGGGAGACTAAAGAGACCTGGCAATAAAATAGAATGTATGATCCTAAATTGAATCCTGAATCGGGGGGACAAACACAAAGACTAATTAATGACATTTTACCATGGGCTTTAGATTAGAGAACCTAACTCTAAAAAAAGAAAAAAAAGTGGGAGCAACTTGCCCTCATATTAGCCTGGGGAGGGAGGAGGAGGAAGAAAGAGAACATTCGAGCAAATAAAATTAACTACAGAGGAACTGGAGGAAGAGTATGTCAGGAGTTCTTTGTACTGTTACTGCAACTTGCTCTGTAGTTTGAAATTGAAATAGAAAATCTTTTAGCAGGTTTTTTCTTCATGCACAAAAATATTTCAATTGTATTTAGTGAAGTACGGAAGGAAGCATTTGGGATCATTTGTCCATGATCGCTCTAATCCTACACAAAATTAGTTCAGTGATAGAAAGTAATCCAAGTCCTCCACACAGGCTGCAATGAAGAATTTCATGCGAACCTGTCCCTAAATTCGGACCACATAGGAATATTAGCAGTGGTACTTGGTACTTTTCAATACCAAGTACTCCAGGGTCAGGACCTACCAAGGAGAACCACTGAGTCCCCGCCCCCCCCCAAGAATGTTTCAAATAGGCATGATACTTGCTGACGAAGGAGATCTGGCAACCGAGGATAAGAAATATTCTAGTGCATTGGTAAGACTGTTCAAAGTAGCAAGAAGATTCTCTGTGTATGGAGCAGGCATCTCTGTGTAGATCCAAGCTGTGAATTAATTCCCTTTCTGTCACGGAAATTTGCTGTCCAACTCAATATTGAAATCCTGGCCACCTACAAAATGCACTTTGCCACGAGGCGGAAAGCTACCACAGGAGAGCGCTTTGTACCTAGATCTCAGGAAACAGTCGTTAATAGATGGTACACTCACACATTCTGTACTTGATCCTCATACTAACACTATACAATATTCAAAACAGATACTGATAGCCCCATTTTACTTATCAAAACACACATAGGAAAATTATGTAACTTGCCCAAGATTCCACAGATAGGAAAAAGCTAGAAAGTGAACTGTTACTCTGCTAACCAGTCTGGGAGGGTTTTGAGGGGAGTGGTTGGCCTCCATTGCACAGACCAAGGGCTTTCTTGGCTTCTGGAGATCAAGGGGGTGGTCGTTTGCTCCAGTTACACTTTGGGATGAATAAGCAGTTCTAAGGACTGAACCCACACAACCTCTCATTATCTTTAGCTGTAAAATGGGAATGATAGCCACTGAATGATCATTGTTGCAGTAATACAATATAACTTACAAGATGCTTGGGTAGGATAAAAGGAGCTATAAAACTGATCATTGGTATTACTATTAAGAAACACTCCCTAATGTTTAAAGAAACACCCTACATTAAAACAGCCTGATTTTTCTCTATGGTGATTCAGAAAAGCCAAAAGAAAAAAAAACCATACCTCTTCCTTGTTGGGTAGCTCTGGTAGCTTAGATGGCTTGGGAGCTCTTGCCAATGGCGACTTACTCTGCCTGATGAATACAGCCCATTTGGAATTTCTCTGATTGGTATCCTCATAATTACTCAAATGCCAGGCCAAAGAACCACGACTGTAACTTCCTTGCAGATCCAGGACATAAGGTTTTGGTTGCCTGAAATAGGAACACATTTATTAGCTCACCAATGGAAAAGATGCAGAAACAAGGCCACTGGTTTTCAGATAGTTGAAGCATCTCTGTTTCTCTATGGTTTGAGGTAATTAAAGCCATGCAGCTTGGGAAAGCTGAAGACCTGACCCATCAGCCGGTACTCTCCACTTACATCCCTGGACTGCTAGAGATGCAAGGAACCACCTCCTAGATGGGTACTTATGTAGGAACCTTGTGGCTGAAGGCACTCCTGTTATCATGACTGGTGCTTACATCATTTCAGAGCTAATCATGGAAGATGCTGTGAGGTTGAAGACTGTATGTGAAGGCTGAGACCCTATGAGACCCACAAGTTCTCCTGAAGAACACGGCCCACCCATTCTGAGGTCTTGTAGCATTCAGGAAAACACCAGCTTTTTTATTCCAAGCTCTGGCTTTGGACGGCATTTTAGAGGAAAGATCTAGGTAGGCTTCATCCTCTCTCCCCAGTAAGATCCTTGGCTAAGTTCCAACAACCCTAAATTAGAACATGACTTCAGCCCTGCTCTTCCATTATAAAGTGGCTTCTCTTGGAAACACAAAAAGAATTTTAAGAGTAGGAATTCGCCATCTCATTTGGAAAGTGATTACTGCTCAGAGAGCCTTTGGCACTTTTTATCCACCATCCCTCTACCTGGGCTGCGAAAGCTCCTTGACAACTGCAAAACTCCCTTTCTAGAATCTGAGTTTGATGGGTTTCCAAGGTCTTTGGACCAAGATTTGTGATAGGTCTGTACCACTCTTCACTCATTCAAGAATCTGAGCATTTCCTAAATACAGGCCAGTACAAGGCCCAGGAGAGACAAGTGGAAATAAGACACAGTCCCTGCACCACAGAGTCCATACACTAGCGAGGAAGACAACAATAAGTGAATCCATAGTCAGTGAGGTGTTTGGGAAGCACTAAGATGAAAAAGGCAGATCAGGAATAGAATAGAAAATCCTGGCATGCTACTTTTGTGAGGATAGGCTGGAGAGAAAGAGGTGATGTTTGAGCAGAGAGCTAAATGCAGCAACAGACTGAGAAATTCTTACTGCACAAAGGGTCACAGCCCTCCAGGGTCCTGAGATGCAGAGTCCCCATGATGGGAAGGAGGCCACCATACCCCTCTCTAGCAGACTCTCCACCAACATCCCATCATCCTAGGATAAAGCCCGAGCTACTCAACAGAGCACTCAGGTGTGTTTGCTGTTGTGGTTTGGGTTTCGTCTGCTTTATTTTATTTATTTACTTATTTTGAGTTGGGGATCTCTGTCGCAGGCTGGAGTGCAGTGGCATGATCATGATGACCACAGCTCACAGCATCCTAGACCACCAGGGCGCATATAATCCTCCCAACTCAGCCCCCCAAGTAGCTGACACAACAGGCGTGCACCTCCATACCAGTCAATTTTTTGATTTATTGTAGAGACGAGGTCTCACTATGTTGCCCAGGTTGTTCTTGAACTGCTGGGCTCAGGCAATCCTCTCACCTTGGCCTCCTAATGTACTGAGATTACAGACATGAGCCACCGTACCCGGCCTTGCTTTCTTTTTTTAAATGGCCCTGATCTTGGGCATTTCTGGCCTGTCTCCTTGCCCATCCCCATGCACAGAAGCGCTCACAGTCCTCCCTTGTGCCTTGCCCCCCCCCTGGAAGAACTCAGGAGCAGCCATAATTTCAGACCTGCAGCCTTTTTTTTTTTTTTTTTGAGTTGGAGTCTCACTCTGTCACCCAGACTGAAGTGCAGTGGCCGCTCCTGGCCACTGCAGCCTCCACCTGCTGGGCTCCGGCAATCCTTCCGCCTCAGCCTTCCAAGGAGCTGGAACTACAGGTGTGCGCTACCACACCCGGCTAATTTTTTGATTTATTGTGGAGATGAGGTCTCGCCTGCCCGGGCGGGTCTCGAACCTGCAGCCTTTGATTGAACTTTTCCTCCTGCCCAGAGTTCCCTCTCCTCCTTCTTGCCTGGAAAAATCACAACCCACATGGGGCTGTAAACATCCCCTTCTCTGCAATGACTTTTCTTATTCCTGTCAGATAATAATTTTTCTCCTTTGATAGTACTTGATATTTGACTTCTTTTGTAGAAACTGTTAGACTATACTTGAATTTCTAGCTTGGCAATCTCTTTCCCAGAGAACTTAGTGCTCCCTAAAGGCCCAGAGTATGTCTTATTGATCATTGGATTCCCCAGTGCCATTACCCTGCAGGACACATAGTTGGCACTCAGCTAATCTTGGAGGTTGGAGAAATGGGAAGGAGGAAGGGAGAGGTCAGAATGGAATGACATACAATGCTGTCTGCCCTCCCCTCCACACCCCAGGCAGGTGTGCCAGTCTCTCCCTACAGTCTGACAAGCTGAGCTCGGTTGTTTACAAGTACAGGGAAATCGCTGGGACTGATTTCAAGACAGTTCCAAGGGCAGAAAAGTGGATGGTTAGAATGTGGAAACAGACATTGCTTACAATTTATAGTAGCTTAACGAATGATGCAAATATGCCCCCTTTCCTTTAAAATAATGTATGATACAAGTAATTCTATAGAATAGTTGAGAAAAGAACAATCTTTGCCCACATTTAGTCTTCACCTAAGTGCTAAAATATTTTATAATCTACTGTAAATTCAAGATATCCCATGTCCCTGAATCTTGACTCATCAAGAGCAATGGGAAGTTAAAAATCAGTTGTAGGCTGGGCGCGGTGGCTCATACCTGTATTCCCAGCACTTTGAGAGGCCGAAGTGAGAGAATTGCCTGAGCCCACGGATTCAAGACCAGCTTAGACAACTTGCCAAGACCTCATCTTTACAAGAAATAAAAAAAAAAATTTGTTGGGCGTGGTGACACGTGCCTGTAGTTCCAGCTTCTTGGAAGGCTGAGGCAGGAGGGTCACCTGAGCCCTGCAGGTCGAGGCTGTGGTGGCGGTGAGCATGCCACTGCACTCCAACCTGGGTGACAGAGCGAGATTCTAACTCAAAAAAAAAAAAGTGGTTGTAATTCAGACACTTTAAAGGTCTCGCAGAAATATTGGCCACATCAATCATGGGAGTTTACTCACACTCTACTGAACCTACAAATGAGCCCCCAAAATCTGTCTATTTGTATATATGTATGTATGTATTTAGAGATGAGGTCTTGCTGTCACCCATACTGGAATTCAGTAGCACTATCCTAGCTCACTGCAGCCTCCATCTCCTGGGCTCAAGTGATCCTCCCACCTCAGCCTCCCAAGTAGCTGGGACAACAGGCCCTTGTTATCACATCTGGCTCAAAGTCTAAAGAGAGAAACCAATAAGCAGGTTTGGCCCCAGGTGGGGCATGAGTGCCAGGCTCACCATCATGGGCAAGTGTCAAAACCACACATTCCACAACAGCAAACATACACATACGCACAGTGAACAACCAAACCAGACATTCCTAGAGCAACATTCTTACCACTTAATTACCACATTAAGGTATTTTTTTCTTCTGGGGTTTTTTTCTTTTTCAAACAATCTCAGACTTATAGAAAAGTTCAAGACGTGATATAAAAGCTTCTTTTCCAACCATTTGAAAGTAAATTGTTGACAGGATACATATCATTCTTGAGTGTAATTCCTACAAAGACATTCTCCATAACTTCAACATAACCATTGAAACCAGACAAAATCAGAAAATTCATGTTTTTATATTATTGCTGTCTAATCCTCAGACACCATTCAAGTCTGACCAGTTGGCCCAAATAAAAATCCAGTCTGTAAAAGGATCCAGTTCAGAACCATGCTTCACGTTTAGTTTTCAGTCTCCCTCAATCCAACACAGGTCCAGTCTTCCCATGACTTCCATACAGCCTTGATACTTGTAGAGAGTGCAAGCCAGTTATCTTGTAGATGTCCCTCAATTTGGGTTTATCTTAGGCTTCCTCTTGATTCGACTTGGGCTATGCATCTTTGGACAGGAAAAACATGGAATGGCCATAGTTTTGACTTGTCCCATTACTGATGGGGTTCACTTAGGTCACTCAATTAAAATGGTATCTACCAGGACTCTGCTTTGTAAAATCACTTTCCCCCCATATTAGTGTTTTGTGGGAAAATACTTTTAACTTTTGTAAAATTCCCATTCCATCAAATGCTTTCTCTATCTTTTAATATTATCTCAGCATGGACTTGTGGTTTCCCATTTATCCAATGGGGTATCCTCCACCATCACGAACATTGTTCACTCTGATGCTCAAGTTGTCCCGGATTTGGTGGGTAGAAGTCCCTTCAGTCTGGTTTCTGTGTCCTTTTGTCATGTTTCCATCATTCTTCAATCACTTCCTTATTTTTGTCATGAAAGATGTTCCATGTTCATCTTTTCCTGTCCCAGTTCCTAAATAATTTATTTTGTGAAGAAACTAGTTCCTTTTAGTGGAGAATGGCATTTAGAAACCAAGATCTGGATGCTGAGCATTCAAATTGCTATGGGGGTGACACTACTCCTGCTCCCTTTTGTCCCTTTCCATATCTGTAAATTTCTTCTACTAAAGTGATCAGCCTGGCTCCCTTTCCTTTTATATATTTACTAGTTTGATCAGTCTTCCTGTCTATAACCAGACTCCCAGTGCTGCCACTATCCTCACACCACTTGAAACCAACATCCCAACCCAGGAGGTGCCCCAGCAGACCTCTTCCTACCCTGCCCCAGACTACCTCAGTCCCCAGTTCTCCACTCTGGAGTAGACAATTCCTTTGCTCAGCTGAATCCGGTGGTGCTAAGACTGAATTGTAGAGGAAGGAAAGAAGAAGACAGTCAGATATTTTTGAAACATCTCCAAATGTCTGGAAGAGTGCCCTGTACATATTCGCTAATTGAATACATGAATTATCTGTCACTGCATCCAAATTGTTAGACCTTCAATGCAGCAGTCACATTTTATATCATTTTAAAAATGGAGACAGAAGTCATGTGCCATAGAACCCATATATTAAAGGTGACAGTTCAGTGGGATTTTATCATATTCAAAAATTTGTGCAATCACTACCACTTACCAATTTCAGACATTTTCATCACCTCCCTAAAAAGATACTTCATACTCATTAGTACTCAGTCCCCATTCTCCCCTTTCTCCAGCCCCTGCACTAATCATTTAATGTCTCTGTGCATTTGTCTATTTGGGACATTTTATATACAAAATATGGCCCTTTGTGGTTGTCTTACTTCAATTAGAATAATGTTTTCTTTTCTTTTTCTTTTGAGTTGGAGTCTCACTCTGTTGCCCAGACTGGAGTACAGTGGCACGCTCCTAGCCACCACAGCGACCTGCTGGTCTCAGGTGATCCTTCCGCCTCAGTCTTCCAAGTAGCCAGAACTATAGGTGCACACTACCATGCCCAGCTAATTTTTTATTTATTGTAGAGACAAGGTCTTGCCAAGTTGCCCGGGTGGGTCTCGAACCCGCAGGCTCTGGCAATCCACTAGCTTTGACCTACCAAAGTGCTGGGATTACAGGCTGAGTCACTGAGCCTGGCCAGAATAATGTTTTCAAGGCTCATCTGTGTTGTAGAATGTGTCATTACTTAATTCCTTTTCATGATCAAATAATATTTCATGGTATGGATATATAACAGTTTATCTATTTCTCAGTTGATGGCTATCCAGTCATCCCAACACCATTGTTGAAAATACTATTTTTCCTCATTGAATTGTCTCAGAACCCTTGTTAAAATCAGTTGGTCATAAATGCAAGGGTTTACTTCTGGATTCTCAATTCTATTCCATAGATCTGTATATCTATCTTTATGCCAGTACCATACTGTCCTGATCACAGTAGCTTTATAGTAAGTTTTGAAATGGAAAAGTATGAGTCTTCCAACTTTGTTCTTTTTCAAGATTGTTTTAGCTAGTCTGAGTCTCTTGCATTGCATTTGGATCTTAGGATACACTTTTGATTTTTACAAAGGAGCCAGTTCGTATTTTGATAGAGACTGCATTGAATCTGTAGAAGTATTTAAAGAAGACTATGTCAAGTCTTCTAATTCATGAATATGGGAGTCTTTCCATTTATTTGGGTCTTCTCTAATTTTTTTTTTTTTTTGAGTTGGAGTCTCACTCTGTCGTCCAGACTGGAGTGCAGTGGCCACTCCCAGCCACCGCAGCCTCGACCTGTTGTGCTCCGGCAATCCTTCCACCTCAGCCTTCCAAGTAGCTGGAACTACAGGTGCACCCTACCATACCCGACTAATTTTTTTGATTTATTGTAGAGATGAGGTCTCGCCAAGTTGCCCAGGCGAGTCTTGAACCCGCAGACTCAGGCAATTCACTCACCTCAGCCTCCCAAGGCGCGGGATTACAGGCTGAGCCACCGAGCCCGGCTCTTCTTTACTTTCTTTAAGTGATGTTTGGTTGTTTTCAGTGCACATACCTTGCCCTTCTTTGTTAGATTTATTTCTAAATATCTTATTCTTTTGATGCTATTGTAAATAGAATTGTTTTAATCTTATTTCAGATTATTCATTGCTAATGTATAGAAATGCAATTGATTTTTGTATCTGGATGTTATATCCTCTAACTTTATTAAACTTATTAATTCGAATACATTTTTTGTGTGGAGGTCTTAGGATTTTTTATATATAAGATCGTATCATCAGCAACTAAAAATAGTGGTACTTCTTCTTTTCCAATATGTAGGACTTTTATTTTGTTTTCTTACCTTATTGCCCAGGCTAGAAAATCTACTACAATGTTGAATAGACACAGTGAGAGCTGACATGCTTGTCTAGTTTTTTATCAGAGTGAAAGCATGCAGCTTTTCACCATTATGTAGAATGTTATCTGTGGATTTTTCACAGATGCTTTTTATCAGTGTTATGAACTGAATGTTTTTCCCCCAAAATAAATATGTTGAGGTCCTAACTCCCAATTATGACAGGGCCTATAAAAAACAATAAGGGTTAAGTGAGAGCATAAGGGTGAGGTCTTAATCCAATAGGATAGGAGTCCTTATAAGAAGAGGAAGAGATATCAGAGAGCTCTCTCTCTGCACGTGCACAGAGTAAAAATCACGTAAAGACACAGTGAGAAAATGGCCATCTCCAAGCCAAAAAGAAAGGTCTAACCAGAAACCAACCCTAACATCACTTTGATCTTCAACTTCCAGCTCCAGAACTGTGAGAAAATAAATTTCTCTTTTTTAAAGCCACCCAATCTATGGTCTTTTGTTATAGCAGTCCAAGCAGACAAATATAATCAGTTTGATAAAATTCACTTATATTCTTGGTTTGTCAAATTTTGTTGTTGTTATTTTTTGTTTTTTATAATATGGGGGCTGGAGTTTTTGCAAAGGATTTTTCTGCATTTATTGAGATGATCATATGGGTTTTCTTTTGTTTTGGTTTTTGAGACAAGATCTCACTACATTGCCCAGACTGGACTCAAACTTGTGGGTTCAAGGGATCCTCTCAATTCAGCCTTCTGAGTAGCTAGGATTATAGGCATGTGCCACCATGTCTGGCTGAATCGTGTGGTTTTTATCCTTTATTCTGTTGAATGGTGTATTACACTGGTTGATTTCCACACGTTGAATAAACCATGTATTCCTGAGATACATTCCATTTAGTCATGCTGTATAATCCTTTCATATGTTGCTGAATTTGGTTTACAAGTACTTTGCTCAAGAGTTTTTATCTATATTCATTTGAGATATTGGCTTGTAGTTTCCTTATCATATATTTGCCTCTTTTGGTATCAGAGTATTGAGTGAACTGAAAGTGTTTCCTCCTCTATTGTTTTTGAAAAGAGCTTTTGAAGAATTTGTGCTAATTATTCTATAAATGTATACTATAAATGTTTTGTGCTAATTATTCTATAAAAGAGTTCACCAGTGAAGCCATTTAGGCTTGGACTTTTCTTTGTGGGAAATTTTTTTATTAATAATTTTTTTTTTTTTTTTACTTGTTATAGGTTTATTCAGATTTTCTATTTCTTCTTGAATCAATTTTGGTAGCTTATATCTTTCTAAGGGTTCTTCAATTTTATCTAATGTATTTAATTTATTAGTACATAACTGTTCACAGTACTCTCTTATAATTCTTATTTCTGTAAGGTCAGTAGTGATGTCCCTATTTTGTTCCTGAATTTAGTAATTTAAATATTTTTCTCATATTTCTTGGTCAATGTCTTAGTTCATGTAGGCTGAAATAACAAAATACCATAAACTGAGTGGCTTATAAACAATAGAAGTTCATTTCTTACAGTTCTGGAGGCTAGAGAATCCAAGAGTAAGGAACCAACAGATTTGTTGTCTGATAAGGGCTGCTTCTTCATAAACAGCCATCTTCTTGCTGTATCCCTACATGGTGGAAGGGTTTCTCCCAAGCCTTTTTAAATAAAGGCATGAATCCTACCCTTGTGATTTAATAGTCACCTCCTGAGACCTCCACCTCTTAATGTATCCCCTTGGAGTTGAGAATTTCAACATATGAATACTGTGGGGATATAAACATTCAGACCATAGCAGTCAGTTTCACTAATGTTTTGTCAATTGTTATTTAAGAACCAAATTTTGGGGTTGTTTTTTTTTTCATTTTCTTGACTGTCTTTCTGTTCTTTATTTTATTATCTGTGATATTAATTATATTTCCTTTCTTTCACTTGCTTTGAATTTAGTTTATATTTCTTTTCCTAATTTTTTTAAGGTATAAAGTTAGGTTCTCAATTTTCTATCTTGCTTCTTTTTAACATAGGCATGGACAGCTACAAAGTTCTCTCTAAACACTATTCTCACTGCATCCCATAAGTTTTCAAGTGTTGTGTATTTATTTCATTAATCTCAAAGTATTTTTTAATTCCCTTGTGATTTTTTTCCTATTAGTTATCTAAGTTTATTGTTTAATATCTACAAATTTGTTATTGATTTCAAATTTAATTTCATTATGGTTGGAGAATTTCATTGTGGTTGTATGATGTCATGCTCTTAGTTGTACTGGGACTTGTTTCATGGCCTAACATATTATCTATCTTTAATAAAGTTCCATGAGCACTTGAATAGAATTTGTTTTCTGTTGTCATAAAGTAAAATGCCCTACTGATGTCTCTGTTAGATTCAGTTGGTTTATTGTGCTTTTCAAGTTTTCTGATTCTTTGTTGATCTTCTGTCTCATTGTTCTGCTCATTACTGAAAGTGAGGATTTTGATTCTGCAACTATTATTGTTGAATCGTTCATTATCCTCTTTACTTCTGTCAGTTTTTGCTTCATGTGTTTTGGGGCTTTGTTGTTAAGAACCCATTTATCTATAAGTGTTATGTCTTTCTGATAGACTGATCATTTTATCATTATAAAATGTCCTCTTTTATCTCTAATAACAATTTTTCAATTTCAAAGTCTCAATTGTCTGATATTAGAATAACCATTCTAACTGACTTTGGTTACTACTGCATGATATATATTTTACTTTCAATTTATATGTCTTTGAATCTAGAGCATATATTTTTTTTTTTGAGTTGGAATCTCACTCTGTCACCCAGACTGGAGTGCAGTGGCCGCTCCCGGCCACCACAACCTCGACCTGCTGGGCTCCGGCGATCCTTCCACCTCAGCCTTCCAAGTAGCCAGAACTACAGGCACGCGCTACCATGCCCGGCTGATTTTTTGATTTATTGTAGAGATGAGGTCTTGCTACCCAGGTGGGTCTCGAACCCGCGGTCTCAGGCAATCCACTTACCTCAGCCTCCCAAAGGTGCAGGATTACAGGCTGAGCCACTGAGCCCGGCTTGGAGCATATTTTTTTTAACATATTTTTTATTTTAAAATTAATATTAAACAAATATGCATTGTGCAGGTACCCTTGTTGATGAGGTGTGCCCTGCCATCCCTAGACAGATACTGACTACCGTTAATCCCACCTCCCTTCCCCTCCCTGCCCCCACCATAGTTTCCCACCACTGTCAATCCTTTTCTTATAGTATTACGATAGTTGTTCAAGGTCCACTTATGAGTTTCTGTGAGAGATCACTCAGTATTATAAACTCCAATTCCATCCAGATTGCTGCGAAATTCATGATTTTATTCTTTTTTATGGCTGTGTAATATTCCATTGTGTATATGTACCACATTTTTTAAATCCAGTCCTCTTTTGATGGACAGCATGGTTGGTTCCATGATCTTGCTATTGTGAACAATAGAGCATATTTCTTATAGACAAGGTATGGTTGGATCATGTTCTTTTTTTGGCCAGTTTCTGAGCTTTGACTGGAGTGTTTTGTCCATTTACATTTAATGTGGTTATTGATTAGCTAGGATTTATGTGTGTTGTTTTTCTATTTGTTTTCTATATGTCTTACTTTTTTTGTTTCTCTGTTTCTTCATTCTTTCTTTCATGGCAAATAGCTATTTTCTAGTATACTATTTTAATTTTCTTGTGTCTTACTATATATTTTGGAGTTATTTTTTCAGTGTTTAACCTGGAAATTATTATTAATAACTTAATGTAAAATAATTTAGTTTGGGTTAATACCAACTTAATTTCCATCATATAAAAAACTTTACTTAAATATAGCTCAATTTCCTTCTTCTTCCTTTCTGCTATTATTTCTTTTTCTCTGTAGCATGAAGGGCTGCTTGATACCATATTACCCACAGTAGTACTTTCAAAATCTGCTATTATTTTCACACAAATTACATTTTTCCAAATTACAAGTCTATAAATACAGTTTAATGGTTACTACTTTATGCACTTGTCTTTTAAATCATCTAGAAAAAAAGAAAAGTTACAAGTAAAAAATATATTAATACTGACTTTTTAATATACCTATGTAGTTATGTTTGCCAGTGTTCTTTATTTCTACACATGGATTTGAGTTAGTGTATATAGTTCTTTCAATTCATCCTGAAAGACTCTCTTTAACATTCCTTGTAGGGCAAGTCTGCTAGTGACAAAAATGTCTCAGTTTTTGTTTATCTGAGGATATTTTAATTTCTCCTTTGTTTTTTGAAGCATGATTTTGTTAGATATAAAATTCTTGGCTGATAGTCTTTCCTTTAGCATTTTGAATATGTCACCCTCTTGCCTTCCAGAATCCATGGTTTCTGCTGAAAATTAAACTATTAATCTTATTGAGCTTCTCTTGTACCTGATAGTCACTATTCATTTGCTACTTTCCACATTCTGTTTTCACCTTTCAACAATTAGACTATAATGTGTCGAAGTGTGGGCCTCTTTGATTTTATCTTGCTCAGAGCTTGCTTAATCTCTGTTTTATATCAAATTTGAGAAGTTTTTGGCTATTATTTCTTCGTTTCTTCCTGTTTCTCCCTCTCATCTACTCCTGGGATTACCATTGTGCTATGTTGATACACTTGATGTTCATTTTTCTTTCTGTTCCTCAGATTGAATAATCTCAATTGCCCTATATGCCAGTTCACTGATTCTTTTTCAACAATACAAATCTGCTGCTGAGCTCCTCTAGTCAATTTTTCATGTTATTTTAATCTTCCACTCTAGAACTTCTCTTTTTAAAAAAATAGAATCTTTTAATTGATATTCTTTGCCTGATGAAACGTTATTTTCACGCAGTCTTTTAGTCCTTTAGACTTAGGTTTCCTTTAGTGCTTTGAACATGTTTGTAATCACTGATCTAAAGCCTTTGACTAGTAAATACAATGTCTTAGTTTCCTTTGAGATAGTCTCTGTTGACTGCTTTTCTTCACTGTGGGTATGGGTCATTCTTTCCTGTTTCTTTGGGTGTGTCCATTTTTTGTTCAAAACTTGACATTTCAAATACAATGTATCAATTCTGGAAATAAGATTTCCTCTCCTTCCCTAGGTCTTGTTGCTTATTAGTGGCAGTGGTAATGCTACTGCAGTTTGTTGGTTTTCCTGGACTAATTGTTTAAAGTCTGTCATAAGTGCCCTCCTAAAGTTTCTCTTTGGTGAGTTTAGTGGTCAGCTAAAAATTGGGCAAAGATTTCCTTTAAATGCCTTGAACCAGTAAGTCTTCTGGCCATTGTGTGTGTGAAGGCATACCTTCAATGCTCTGGCAGGCAGCTTCCAGCTCTGCCTTAGCCTTCAGTTTTTGCTTGTATTAGAGCTTCGGGATCAGCCAAAGGTGAGATACTGGGACCTTCTCAGGTCTTTCCAGGGCATGCACATAGACTTATACAGGTGAACAGCATTCTGGGTTCCTAAGACAATGTTGGAGATTTTTTAAACACGCTATGGACTTTTCATTTTCTGGTTTTATCCTTTTAAGAATTTTGATCACCTTCTGGGCAAGATGATGATGGAACAGGTCAGACTGTGAGAGTCTCCACAAAAGCAAGTATCCATAAAGACTCTTTGCATGAGTGGGTGTGTGCCAGTGGGTGAGTGAAAGTCCGTCAGAGGAGAGACTCGGGTTCATGCACCTGGGGCTCTCCTCTGGAGGTGACTGCAACCCAACACTGCCCTGAGATTGGAGACCCAGGTGTAGGATTGTCTGCAATTCTTGAGGCTCTCTTGAGAGAAGACAGCAGAGAATAGCTGCCCTTCACCACCTGGCACCTGGCCCATACCATCACCTGCAGCAGCAGACCTGGCACAAGAAGGTAGGTCTTGGAAATCTGGAATAAAACTCCAATGCTGGTGCTGTAACACAGACAGGTGCCATCTTCTCAGTCCCAGGACAGGGCAGAGACTTGCATTGCTCCACCCAGCTCTGCCCAGCCTCCATCTTGGAATCTAGAGGCTATTCTCTCATCAGACTCATAGAGACAGATGCCCACCCCCCATGCTGGAGAAGGCACAGACACGTCAGATCTGAGTGGGAGACTTGACAGCAGCAGCAGCGAGTAGGGTGGGTCTGGATCTGATCCATCCTCCTCCTACAGTAGTCCATGGGGCATCTGACAGCAACCCTATCAGCCTGTGCTGAGAGTGGAGAGGAGGGGGCTGGAGACCAGAGCTGCTCCTTAAGGTAGAGGCCTGAAAGAAACCTGGAGCCACAGAAACTGCCAGAGAGCAAGGTTGTTTTTTTTTTTTTTTTTTTTCTGTTTGTTTTTTGTTTTGGGTTTAGGTTTTTTCCTCTCTCTTTCTGCTTTTGTTTACATTTTTGGACTTGTTTTGTTTCCGTTATTTAAAATTTTTTTTTAGATTTTCTGTTTATGTATGGGTATTTTTGAGGGAAAGTACACCAACAAGAGGGCTTTTGTTTGTTTGTATGTTTGTCTGTATGCTTTTGTCTTTTTTGTTTTTTCTGTCTTTCTTTGTCTATTTATTTGTTAGTTGGTACGCCTGTCTGTTTTCCCTCTTCTTTTCTCTCTCCACCTCCCTTTCGTCTTCCTCTTTCCTTTTTCCATTCTTTTCCCTTTTCTTATCTCATTTTGCTTTCAGGGGGCAAACAGATATCCCCACTGCATAGACAGATTATAAGGCAGTGGGAAGTGAGTTCCAGGGAGCCCACACACCTGTCAGCAGATACTGGAATTTGCAGATAGCTTCTGAATTACAGTTCCTCCCTCAATTGAATCTCAAAACTGCAAAAAAGCACAGGACCCCACCCCTAGTCCAGCTTGAGAATTGAACAAAACCAGAGAATCTACATAAGGAAGAATAGGAAACTGAGCAAACAGAAATAAAAGCTATCCCCCCATCACTGAACAACAGAATTAAAGAAGAGGTTAAAAAAAAAAAAAGGGAAGGGGGAAGAAAACCTACACAAATAAAGAAAAACCAAAGGAAGAATATGAATCTCACACAGAGGTCAGCTATTGAGAATACAGATTCTGGAACTTAAACAATGAAAAGCTCCCAGAATAACTGGTCTCAGACCATAAACAAAGATATCAAAATATTAATAGAAGAATAAATAGAAACGAAGAAAGACAAGAGGAAAGAAAGAAGGAGTTGATAACCAATATAACAGCAATAAAGAATACAGTGAATGAAATAAACAACAAACTGATAGAATCTCAAAGTTTGAGGACCAAAATATGGAACTAACCCAAACTGTTAAAAACAGAAAAGAAGTTTAAAAAGACAGAATAAAACCTCTAAGATGAGCGATTATTTCAAGAGGCCAAATTAGAATCCCTGAGAGAGAGAAAGAGACTACTCTGGAACATTTCATGAAATTATCCAAGAAAACTTCCCTCATCTCATCAGTGACATGACCATTCAAACACAAGAGATTCAGAGAACCCCTGCAAGACAACAAATTAGAAGGCCAACTCCCAGACACATAGTGATTCACCTACACAAAGTAGGTATAAAAGAAAATATCCTAAAGGCAGCCAGAGAGAAAGATCAAACTACCTTCTGGGGAAGACCAATTAGAATAACAGCTGTCTTATCCACAGAAACACTTCAGAATAGGAGAGCTTGGAGCCCAATCTTCAAAGATCTCAAAGATAAACAATTTCAACCAAGAATTACCTACTCAGCTAAGCTTCATCAGTGATGGAGAATTAAAATCCTTCCCAGACATTCAATCCCTAAGAGTTTACATTGCCTTCAGACCAGCTCTACAAGATACACTTAAGAAAGTGTTAAACACAGAAGAAAGGAAAAAAAGAACAACAGTGCCCTTCACAAGAATGCAGAAAAAAGATTGAAAATACACATGAATCAACCCAAAAATCAAAAGAAAGACAACAAGCAAACAGCAGCAAAAACAACAGATTCTATAAGAACCTCATGACAGGGATAAAATCTCACATCTCAATAATTAGCCTGAATGTGAATGAACTAAATGCATCACTGAAAAGACACAGAATGGCAAATTGGATGAAATATCATGATGCAACAATATGTTGTCTCCAAAAGACTCATCTCACCAGGAAGGACACTCACAGACTCAAAGTAAGAGGATGAAAAACAAATTTCCAGGTGAACAAAACACACAAAAAAGTAGGAGTCACAATCTTAATATCAGACAAAATACCCTTTTAGCTATCAAAAATTTTAAAAAGATAAGGAAGGTCACTATGTAATGATAAAAGGTTCAATTCATCAACAAGAAATACCCATTCTAAACATATATGCACCCAACATTGGAGGACCAACTTTCATAAAGCAGCTTCTAGGTAAACTAAAAAAAGATATTGATTCTAACACTATCATATCTGGGGACTTAAACACTCCACTAACAACCCTAGACAGATCATCAAGACAAGATTCAACAAGAACCTCAATATGACGCTTGACCAAATGGACTTAATTAATACCTACAGAACACTCCACCCAACAACCATGGAACATACATTCTACTCATCACCACATGGAATGCATTCTAAGATCAACCACATTCTTGGCCATAAATCAAGCATAAACAAATTTCATAAGATTGAAATTCTGCCATGCACCTTCTTAGGCCACAGTGAAATAAAAATAAATATCAACACCCACAAAGTTCACCCTGAACCAACAAAGACATGGACACTAAATAGCATGGTGCTAAGCAAATCCTGGGTCAACATGGAAATTGAAACAGAGATTAAAAGATACCTAGAAACAAATAAAAATGAAGAAACATCTTACCAAAACCTCTGGGATATCATGAAAACAGTACTAAGAGGGAATTCATATCTCTACGAACACACATGAAGAAAATGGAAAGATCACAAGTTGACAGCCTAACAAATCAGCTAAGGAAGCTGGAAAAGCAACAACCACAAAAACCCTAACTTCAGCAGAAGAACCCAGATCACCAAAATAAAACCCCAAATTTGGGACACAGAAGACAAAAATATCATACAAAAAAAATCAACGAAACAAAAAACTGATTTTTTTGAAAGGATAAACAAGATTGATGGACTCCTGTCTAGAGAGACCAAGAGAAAGAGAGAAAAAGCCCAAATAAACAATAAGAAATGCAAAAGTTCAAGTCACAAGTGACACCAAAGAAATACAAAAGATTATCAGAGATTACTATATACACCTGTATGGAAACAAACTTGAAAACCTAAATGAAATGGAGGACTTTCTGCCATCACACAACCACCCCAGGTTGAAACAAGAAGAAATTGAGACCCTAAATTGACCAATAACAACACAGGAAATTGACTGTGTCACAAGAAAACTACCTAAAAAAAACCCAAAAAACAAAAAACCCTGGACCAGAATTCTTTCAAGCAGAATTCTACAAAACATACAAGAAGGAGCTGATACCAATTCTTTTGAAAGTATTCCAGGCAGTTGAGAAAGATGGACCTCTCCCCAAATCATTTTATGAAGCTAACATCACAACGATAACCAAACCAGGTAAAGATCCAGCAAAGAAAGAGAACTACAGGCCAATATCCTTGAAGAACATAGATGCTAAAATTCTCAACAAGATTCTAGCAAACCGGATCCAATAACACATCTCAAAAATCATCCACCATGACCAAGTAGGCTTCATCCCCGGGATGCAGGGCTAGTTCAACATCCACAAGACCATAAATATAATTAAATAAATCAACAGCTGTAAAGACAAAAATCACATGATTATATCATTAGACACAGAAAAAGCTTTCAATAAAATCCAACACCCTTTCTTGACAAAAATCCTTAAGCATCTAGGCATAGATGGAACATACCTCAAAACAGTAAGAGCCATCTACAAGAAACCCACAGCCAAGATACTGCTAAACAGACAGAAATTGGAACAATTTCCCCTGGAAACTGGAACAAGACAAGGATGCCCACTCTCACCCCTCATGTTCAACATAGTATTGGAAGTCTTAGCTAAAGTAATCAGACAAGAGAAGGAAATCATGGATATCCAGATAGAAAAAGAGGAAGTTAAGTTATCCCTCTTTGCGGACAACATTATTCTATACTTCAAAAACCCAAGAGGATCTGTCAAAAACCTCCTTGCACTGATAAGGGATGTTGATGTAGTCTCAGAGTATAAAATAAATGTGCAAAAGTCAGTCACATACCTATAAACCAACAATAAACAAATAGAAACCCAAATAAAAAGCATAATCCCATTCACACTAGCCGCAAAAAAAAAAAGAAGAAAAAGAAAAAGAAATACCTTGGCATCTTCCTAACTAGAGAAGTCAAAGCCTTTTACAATCAAAACTACAAAACACTGCTTAAAGAAATCAAAGATGACAGAAACAAATGGAAAAATATTCCATGCTCATGGATTGGAAGAATCAACATTGTTAGGATGTTCATCCTACCCAAGGCTATCTACAAATTTAATGTAATACCCATTAAATTACCAGCAGCATTCTTCTCAGACCTGGAAATGACAATACAGGAATTCATATGGAAACATACACGAGCACGAATAGACAAAACACTCCTCAGCAAAACAAAGCAGGAGGTATCATGCTCCCAGATTTTAAGCTTTATTATAAAGGTGCAATAATCAAAACAGCCTGGTATTGGTACAAGAACAGGCATATAGACCAATGGAACAGGATAGAGATTCCAGGAAAAAAAAGATCAATTTCTCAACCAACTCATTTTTGACAAATCCTCCACCATCAACCACCGGGGAGAGAACCTATTCAGTAAATGGTGCTGGGAAAACTGGCTGACCACATGCAGGGAATGAAAGTGGGCCCCTACCTACCACCACACAAAAAAATCAACTCTAAGAGGATCAAAGACTTAAACGTAAAACCTTAAACTATAAGAACCTCAGAAAATACAGGAGACACCCTTATGGAAATTGGAACTGGCAACCAATTCCTGATCAGAACCTCAAGTGCCCATGCCATAAGAGATAAGATAGACAAGTGGTAACTCATCAAACTGAAAAGCTTCTTCAAAGCCAAGAAACCATTGAGAGAGCAGGGAGAAAGTTCACAGACTGGGAAAAAATATTTGCCAACTGTATATATGACAAAAGCCTAACATCTAGGCTCTACAAGGAACTCAAACATGCCAAAAGAATAAATCAAACAGCCCCATTACAAAGTGGGCAAAAGATATGAATAGACACCTAAAAGAAGACATATTAGCAGCCAACAGATACATGAAAAAATGCTCAACCTCACTAGTCATAAAAGAAATGCAAATTAAAACCACACTGAGATACCACCTAACACCAGTCAGGATGGCCATCATCAATAACTCAGAAAACAACAGATGCTGGAGAGGATGTGGCGAAAGGAAACACTTCTATATGGTTGGTGGGAGTGTAAACTAGTACAGCCTCTGTGTAAAACAGTGTGGCAATTCCTAAAAGATCTAAAAATCGACCTCCCACACAACCCTGCAATCCTCCTTCTGGGAATATACCCAGAGGAACTAAAATCACTCTAGAAAAAGATATCTGCACATGAATGTTTATTGTAGCATTATTCACAATAGCACAAACATGGAACCAACCGTGCTGCCCAACGAAAGAGGACTGGATAAAAAATGTGGTACATATACATGAAGGAATATTACGCAGCCATAAAGAAGGACAAAATTACGAACTTCACAGCAACTTGGATGGGCTTAGAGTCTATAATAGTGAGTGGATCTATCACAGAAACAAAGAACTGAGTATCACATGTTCTCACTCATAAGTGGACCTTGAACAACTATCATAATACTGTAAGAAAAGGATTGGCAGCAGTGGGAATCTGCCAGGGGAGGAGGGGGTGGCATACCTCATCAACAAGGGTACCTGCATAATGAACATTTGTGTACCAAACCCTGAATTGTACCCCCACATATTAAAAGAAAGAAGAAAAATGAAAAAGATTTTTGATCAGCTCCTGTTTGCTCCAACTGGTATTGCCCCCAGACTGCTATGATGTTAAACAAGTGTTGCTTGTTTTGGACAAATGCCCAAATGACAGAGCTGTTCACACACAGAATCAAATCAAATGAAGACCAGCCCTGAAAATGGAAAACTTCAAGGGATTTTGAGACAGGTCAGATATGCTACCTCTTTGGGTACAGGGATTCTCAAAGAGCTCCAAAACCTATGTTCCTCTTGACTATCAATGACTGGTTAGCGGCTGGTTTTATGGTTACCATAGCTGTGAAACTGTTGGTTTTCACAGCTTCCATGAAGTTGGGAAGAGAAGAATGGGTATAGTGTAATTTCAGATGCCACAAAGATCATTGTGCTTACCCATATTCAGTCATTTTTCTTACATAAATGCTCCAAGAATTGCTGTAAGCATTTGGTTCATTTCCAGTATTTTGAAAAAAGGTGATTTTGATGATTTTTGCCAATGTTCTTGTTTCTTTTTTGAAGAAATATATTTTTGGAGGTTCTTATTTCGCCACTCCTGAAGTGCTTGGAGACTCATTTTTTAAAGCAAAATGTGTCCATGCCTTCTGTTTCACTTCTTCATTTGCCCCTCCTCCACATATTGCATTCTGCCTTGGGTGGCCACCACTTCATCATAATGGTTCTTACTCCAGTCAGCAACTACTTCCCTTCTATCTGCTGATCAAGTCACCTCTTTTTGAACTTTCCAATATGATATCCCAGAAGCATTTGTGACTGCTGACATTGTCCCTTTCTTGGAAACCATTTTGACTTGGTCTTGCAAAGCTTTTCTCCCTACATCTCTCCTTTTTCTTCTAATATTATCTCATCTATATTTCTTTTGAAATAATATTTTATTCTTTTTACTCCTTTACCACTGGTACATCCTAGAACTCTATCCTTGATTCTCATCTCTTTGTATATCACCACCTACCTCTAAACCAGGGAATATCATTTATATCCAAGGATCCAACCAATATCAACATAGTGATGTTCACGTTTTTTACTTTCAGTTCTACAGTCTTGACAAAAATTCTTACTGGACCAAGTAGTAAGATATCTCATAGTTGATAATAATAATACTTTCTAGCATTTTTTGAGATATATGAGGTTATAGACAGTATGCTAATTGGCTTATATGTTTTCTCTAATCTTCATAATAATCCATATGATAGGTAATATTTTCCATTTTTTACATATCCAAGATCAGACCACTAAAAAGCAGAAAAGCTGGAATTTGAACTCAGAATTGTTACATTCCAAACTTATGTAAGTACCTAATCTGTAAAATGGGGATAATAATATAGTGCCTACTCTTTATGAATATTAAAATGAGTTAATGTTTATAACATATCTGGCCCATAGTAGAATATATAAACATTAGCTGTGTATGCTGTTATTGTAAGATGCTGTCTCTCCATCTCTCTGCCTCCTCTACCCACCTCCCACCTCCAAAATACCCTCTTCTTCCTGTGTTCCCTATTTTTGTCAATGACATAACCATATCCTCCACCATCCAAGAGAGATGCACAAGAATTAGTTTTCACTTTACTTCTCTTCCATCCCTTCACAGTTAGTGGGTTGCCAAGTCTCACTGAGTCTTTCTCTAAACTGTCTCATCAGCCCTAGCTCCCTAATTCGGGCTCCCATCATTTTGATGACTGCAATATCACTTAACTTGTCTTCCTCCACCTCTCCTTCCTTTGATTCATCCATTTAGCACAGTTTTCTACACTGATTATACGCCAGGTATTCTTTCTAACACATGGACTCGATTATATCACTTCCTTACTTAAAACAATGGTTTATTGCCTACTAGAATTAAGCACCAAATCTTCAGTGTGGAATTTAAAACACCACACAATCTGGTCCCTGTACTGCAATTCCAGCCTCACCTCCCACCACACTCTCAAACCAACACCCTGTGTTTAAGCCATGCCAGACAGCCAACACATCATGAACAGTCACCCTTCCGTGCCTTGGCTTATGCAATTCCGTATGGCTGCATTCCTTCCCTGCCTCCGCCTCCACACTCTCCTTTTGACTTCCCACGCAGCCTTCACACTGCAGCTCAAGTGTTACCTCTCCCACAAAGCATCCTGCCATGTCTACCCACTTCCACACTGAGGCACCATTATCCCCTCCCATCTTTCCCACAGAACATCGTTCACAAGATTGCACTTGGTGGTGTCCTGTTGACTCTCTCAGTTAAATCCGTGAGGAAAGGGAAGGGACCATTTCTCACTCTTGGATCTTCTGCATCTCCCAGAATTCCTGACGTAGAACACATTTTCAATTTTGCCTGCTTCTATAAAGATACCAAACATTTTTTCTATCTCTAGCAACAGAGACTATGACTGCACACAATGGAAGGTTTAGAGTGTGATGAGACTGATTTTAAATAATGAAACATGTTTAAATTTTACTTAAAAACTGTTGGTTATTGGAGAAATGACCAAAATTTTCCTAGCAGCCGAAATAGTAGAGAAATAGGGTGAGAAGGTAAAACAGACTTGAGCACTTAGTTAGGAAATGACTGGCTGAGCCTTGCTTATATAACGGTCTAAGACAGATGGGACAAACTTGACTTTCATTTTGACACTTCTGCCAGAGAAAACACTGTGTAGCTGGAAAGGGGCCCACTGGGGGTGAGGCCGTGCTCGGCCCTCCGTCTTCCTGCCTTTTTGTGACTCGATCTGGACCCATGGTAGTCTCTGTGTCAGCCACTTTGAGTCACGAACAAACAATTCTATGAACTCTTGGTATGTTGGCAAAATAACCAGCTTGAATAAATACGTTTACTTAAACTGATCAAAATAGCTGGTTATTGTGGAAAACCGACCACCCAGCCTGTCTTGGCCAGGAACAAACTGTATTCTTCTCTTTGGCATTCTGACCCACATCTTCCAAGTTCTCTCTGGTTAACTAAAAATAGTTCTAATAAGCGGTAAAAATGACCATCTTTTTGGATTCCAACATTTCAGAAAGAAAATTACTGTTTGTTCAAGTTCCAATGAGTCAGTCTGGTTGCCTAATATAAACCCCAGAAACAGTTATTCACTTGAGACTTTCAAATAGACAAATTATTTGGAAGCTTCCCTTTGGGACTTCAGTATTTTCCTTGCCTCATCATAAAGTGATGTAACTCTGTGTATTCATGCCTCTCTGGCTTGTGCAGAGAACGGGGCCATGTCTATGTTGTGACTTTAGAGCATGACTACCTGTTTCCTCAGCAAGCTAATTCCCTTAAATGGCTGCTTTTTCACAGTGGCATCAATTTCTGCTCTTTCCATTTCCAAAAGTCCTAAAAAGCCACGGATGGCACATGGAAATTTTTGAGAAACACATTTAGAAACCATTTGGCAGAATCTGTGCTTTCTGGAAGAACAGGCCTCCCTCCCCTGTTATTTTCTCTTTGGAACATTTGCAGGAAAACAAGACCTCTGCTCTTTAAAGAGCTTTTTGCGTGCAGGGTGCAGCCCACACCTAAAGACAGAATCACAATGAGAGCTTGAAAGCTGTGTTTGGTCACATTTTCCTTTTCTACACTGGTTCTCCGCCTAGGTGGGGTGAATGTTACCGCTGCCACATCTGTGGTATGATTCCAGCGACACCGGCTGCCTGCAAAGATTCTCCCTTCCCTTCTGCTGCCTTTTATCCACAAGAGGCCGGGCTTCAGTGCACACGGCCTGGAGAGGCCCCACAGGCGTTGTCAGCTGGCCCTTCTCAAGAGGGCATATTTTGAAGGGGTTGTGGCACAGAGGAGGAACTGAAGAAACGGGACGCTATGGCCCCATTTTAGAAACATCACCATCAAATCGAGTCTACCCCTACTTCTTACACACTGACCTCCCTCTTCTTCCTGTGTCTGTAGCATCATGCACGACAACATTGCCTCATGTTTTCAAAACATTTCATTTTAAACCTCTGGGATAACACCTATTAGATCCTGGATCAACCGCTGTCATGAAGACGAATAAAAACAGAAAGGTATATTGATCTTTTGTATTTGGACAAATGAATGTTCAACCATACTTAGCACTTATTAATAGAGAGCAATTTAAATGTTAATGGAGTTTATCCAAGGTTAGTTGTTGCCAGGAGATTTTTGGTAAGTGGGGGGGGGGGGGAGCTTACAGAAAAAAGCTAATTTTTAGTAATCAAAGTCTAAAGGAACTTATAGAGCTCTATCTAGAAGGCATGTGTCACGTTGAATTTTTTTATGTTCAATCTTCAAGATACCAGGAAAATTGAGGTTCTACCTCTGGGTGGTAACATCCTGTTTAAAATAAAGGTTCAGGGCAACCCTCTCGGGTCCCCTCCCACTCAGGGAGCTTTTCTGTTCTCTTAATAAATCCTGCTTTAAATAAATAAATAAATAAATAAATGTCCAAATAGTATTCAACTGACTAATTAGGACACTTTGAGGCAATTAGTAGTCTCAAAGATCCAGAAGCTACTTGCATGTTGCCCCTAAGTGTCGTAACCAGATCTTATCAGGCATACACCCAGCCTATGTTCAGCTGGGCGCCAGGTCCTCTGGGAAACCACACAGAGAGCTAATGGTCTAGGTAGCACAGACACATGGCAAAAGTCACACATGTTAGTGTGTGAACATACAATTTCCTATTTGCTGCTGCATCAATGAATGAGTGAAATGGTTTGTGGCCATCAAATAACTAAAGAGTTATTTAATGGCAACAAACTTTCACAAATAATTATCCATGATGAAATGTGAAAGATAATTTTTTTTTTTTTTTAGTTGGAGTCTCACTCTGTTGCCCAGGCTGGAGTACAGTGGCACGCTCATGGCCATCACAGCCTTGACCTGCTGGGCTCAGGAAATCCTTCCGCCTCAGCCTTCCAAGTAGCTAGAACAGGCACGCGCCACCACGCCTGGCTAATTTTTTGATTTATTGTAGAGATGAGGTCTCACCAAGTTGCCCAGACTGGTCTCGAACCTGTAGGCTCAGGCAATCCTCTCACCTCAGCTTCCCAAGGTGCTGGGATTATAGGCATGAGCTACCACGCCCAGCAAAATTTTTTTTTTTTTTTGAGTCGGAGTCTCACTCTGTCATCTAGTCTGGAGTGCATATACTAAATGCCACAGAATTGTACACTTTACTTGTTT
The DNA here is from genome assembly GCF_000164805.1 of Carlito syrichta. Classification (NCBI taxonomy): domain Eukaryota; kingdom Metazoa; phylum Chordata; class Mammalia; order Primates; family Tarsiidae; genus Carlito; species Carlito syrichta. The sequence continues at coordinate 142,700 of NW_007025638.1, forward strand.
GTATTTTTTTTTTTTTTTTTTGAGTTGGAGTCTCACTGTTGCCCAGGCTGGATTGCAGTGGCATGCTCACGGCCACTGTAGCCTCAGCCTGCTGGACTCAGGTGATCCTTCCTTCCAAGTAGCTGAAACTACAGGCACACCCTGTAGAGATGAGGTCTTGCCAAGTTGCCCAGGCTAATATCGAATTCCCAGGCTCAGGCAATCCTCTCACCTAGGCCTCCCAAAGTGCCGGGATTATAGGCGTGAGCCAACACACCCGGCAAAAGATAATTTTTTATACATGTTCGAATCTTTTCTTCTAGCTCAGAAGTTTCCTCCCTCCCAAAAGAGCAAAAATGTCTATGATCGGTTTTATATCATTAACAATTCAGAAACAAATTTATGAAATGGGTCTGTGTATCTATGGGCATGAACTAGTTTACAAAAATAGGTAGGAATTATTTACATTTGTAAACAAAACTATGTAATTTCACATTGGTATGAAATCTATACTGTTTCAGGATAAAAATGAAATCACTCTCCAAAGAAGTATTGGGGAAAGCACAACAGAAATCTTCCCAAATTGCCAGCGCGACTAGTTTAGACATGTGAACGATGCTTGAATGCTATTTTCATTTTCATTTTACGAGATGGGTGTTTTGCTCTGGACCCAGACTGGAGCGCACTGCAGCCTCAACTTCCTGGGTAAAAGTGATCCACCTGCCTCTGCCTCCTGCGTAGCTGGAACTACATGTGTACACCCTCACATCTAGATAACTTTTTAACTTTTTTTGTAGAGACAGGGTCTCACTATGTTACCTAGCCTGGTCTTGCACTTATGGCTTCAATCAATCCTCCCTCCTTGGCCTCTTAAAGTGCTGGGATTACAGGCATGAGTCACCACGCCTTGCCTTAAATGCTATCTTTAAAAGACAGAAAGAAATGCAAGCATATTTATTTTTCCTTTAAAAGGGAAAAGCCCACTCTCCAGGGCTTTCCTCTGCATAGAAGGCATCAAAATATTGTGCAATTCTGCAAAATTATATGCACCATATGCTTCAAACCTCAGATTGTGACAATTTGGGTTTGATTTATTGCTTTTGTTTCATAGGAATCACAACCACTTTATTTGAAAGACTTGTTAAATATCCTACCACCATACTAAAGTAAAGAATTAATTGAAACGAGAAAGGTCTCATATTACCCTAAGTGAACGCTTCTTCGTTAATTTGCCGGATTGTTTTCCCCATGCTCCAGAATGTGAAAGATGCTGTCCTTGCCACAGTGATATCACCAGCACGTTGCTGGTTGCCCTTGTGAGTGCCAGCTGGGTTCCTAGTTACACTGGCTATGCCTCTAAATCAAGCATGTTGTCTTCCTGTGCAGAATAACATACCGCAGAAGATTACTGTTGCCAAGAGTTTGTCTATGATGTAGAGATATACAGCAGTATTTCCTGATTTCATTCAATATTTTAAAATGATTTATATGGAGTAACGATCACTTCAGGTTTTCTCATGCACATAGCCTCAGAGGCAGTTGTCCAAAATCTTCACAGAAATGTGGTCTGCTAGATTGTCTAGGGTCACCTGGTAGGAGTGTTGAATTTACTTCCTGATGTTCCCAGATATGTGGGAGGTCTTATATAAGACATCCAAGAAATGCTGCCAATGTCAGCAGCTCTGTGCTTCTGAAATACCATGTCCAGGGCGTCTCGTCATGCTGGGATTTGGGGGCACTGCTTGCCTATTTGTGAATCAGAGAGCAACAAAGAAAGAGTCATGATCCATCAGCTGCTCGGTGACAACCTTGGCGAAGGTTAGTTGGGAGACTATTGCAGTACTGCCTCAGTTTAGTTTTGGACAAGTTTCTCTATCTAGATGGTAAATCTTGACCAACCTTCATTAACTAAGGATAAAGTTGATAAAATGTGTTTTTAGTTACTCTGCAAATTTTAAATATACACAAAAAGACAAAATAGTATAAAGATTCCCAGTACTATCACTCAACTTCAATTTACACCCAATCTTATTTCATCTCTATCTTACTTACTAATCCTCATCTGCCAAGATATCATATCTTTCTGGTATGATTCTTAAAAATATAAAAACTCAGCCAGATGTGGTGGCTTATGCCTGGAATCCCAGCATTTTGGGAAGCTGAGGTAGAAGATCACTTGAGGCTAGGAGTTCAAGACCCACCTGGGCAACAGAGTGAGACCCTGACTCTACAAAAAATTATTTAAAAAATTAGCTGGGCATGGTGGTATGTACTTGTTTTCCCAGCTACTTGGGAGGCTGAGGTGAGCAGATTGCTTGAGCCCAGGAGTTCAAGGTTGCAGTGAGCTATGACCGTGCCACCGTACTCTAGCCTGGGCAACAGAGCGAGACCTTGTCTCCTAAAAAAAAAAAAGTAATCCCATCACTTTGGGAGGTAAAGGTGAAAGGATTGCCTGAGTCCAGGGGTTCATGACCAGCCTGGGCAACTCAACAAGACCTCATCTTTACAATAAATCAAAAAAGTAGGTGGGCATGGTAGCATGCACCTGTAGTTCCAGCTTCTTGGAAGACTGAAATGGAAGGATCACTTGAGCCCAGCAGGTTGAGGCTGTGGTGTTCATGAGTATGACATTTCACTCCAGTCTGGGTAACAGAGAGAGACTTCAACTCAAAAAAAAAAAACCAAACAAATAAAAAAATATATATATATGTAAACTATTTTTCTTAACATAATCACAATATCATTATTTCTCCTACAAATGTAAGAATTTCACCAAATTTTCATATTCAAAAGTCTAATTTTCTTATAAATGTTAATTTTTTTTAACAGTTTGTTAGAACAATCCAAGTAAATCCCACACCTTGTAACTGGTTGATATGTTCATTTAGTTCAAGTTCTGTCTCAACTCTTTTCTTCTCCTCTTCTCTTTCTCCCTCTGCTTTTTCTTCTCTTATAGGTCCTTTGTCCTATAAAATGTCCCACAATATGTTTTCTGATAGCCTCTCCATGATGTACTTTCACATTTTCTACTGTCCTCTTATTTCCTCCACATTGTTAGTTGGGTTTAGAGGATTAATCTGAGTCAGGTCAGGTTGGGTTTTTGGGGCAAGGCTACTGCATTAGTTTGCTAGGGCTGCCATAAGCAAGTACCACAGACAAGGTGGCCTAAACAACAGAAACACATTTTCTTACAAGTTTGAAGAAGTCCAAGATCAAGGGTTAGTTTCTTCCCAGGCCTCTGTCCTTGGTTTGTAGATGGCCGCCTTTCCCCTTTGTCTTCACATGACCTTCTCTCTGTACCGGTCTAAATTTCCACTTCTTATAATCCCCCACTAGGGTGGGATTGGGGCTCACCACAGTGATCTCATTTTAACCTCATTATCCCTTTAAAGCCCTATCTCCTTACACAGTCACACTCTGAGAACTTCTTCATATAAATGTGGAGAGGGAAACAATTCAGCTCATAACTACTGCTTCCGAGGATGGCGTGTTCTTCCGTCAAAGGTACATAATATCTGATCAGCTCTCTTTTTGAGGTTTTGGCAGCCATTGGTGATCCATGACTAGATTCATTCATTTTCTAGGGTTTACAAAGTGGTGATGTCCTAATTCTGTTGTTCCTTCTTTATTCATTAGCTGGATGACTTTGATTTTAATAAGTCACCTTATTTTCTATTTGGTTATGCAGTGGTACAGTTGTATTGCAAAGGTGGAATTACTGTTTAATTCTTTCCTTTTATTTACCACTTTTAGAATAATGAATTGGTTCACTGGAATTCTCCAATGTGACCAGTTTGTTATGTTTCTTTAAGTGACTTTATGCATTCATAAACATTCATGTTTATGTAAGTAATGTATATGCATGATATATATTAATCCTTTGCAGTTAGTACCCTCATTGTCCGAGTTGTCCTATTTTTTTGTCCAGTAGAAAGCTCTCCCAGTTTAGCTCCCAAGTCCCTTAGGCAGGACTACAGTCATCTTTGGTAGCCACCTTGTTGTCTAGTATGGCAAGACGTTCCAGCTTGTCTTTCTCATATTCTTCCCCAGATCCAGAATGAGCCATGTCTTCGAGAAGCCCCAATTCCATTTAGTGGAAAAGGTATTTGAAAAATCTGAGTACGAGGGGAGCACTCAGCTACTGAGTTGGTTTCTATATCTAGGCCTTTTTTTGGGGGGGGGCATATATTTACCCTGTATAAACATATATTTATGTTCAGGCCTTTATAGAGGACAGAATAATGAAAAAAAAAATGCAAGCACACATACATGTACAGATAGGTAGGAAGGTAGATGGGTAGGTAGAAAGACAGACAGACAAACAGAGAGCAGGCATATATAATCTTTCAATCAAATTCAGGGTTTCAGCCTGGGCAATATAGTGAGGCCTCATGTCTACAAAAAAAAAAAATTAGCTGGGCATGGTGGCATGTGCCTGTAGTTTCAGCTACTTTGGGAAGCTGAGGAAGGAGGATTGCCTGAGCCCAGGAGTTCAAGACTGCAATGAGCCATTATGGTGCCACTGCACTCTGGCCTAGGTGACAGAGACCCTGACTCAAAAAAACCCCCAAATTCAGGGTTTGTTTTCCAGCTCTGTTAACATCAGTGTTTCCTTTTCCCTACTCCAAGAGTCCTGGGGCTCAGCCAAGTCAGGAGTGATTGAATAAGAACATAATGTTATTGTCCCATTGCTTCATTCCACAACACACCCACAGCAGCACCCAAGTAGCAATCCCTCTGCCTCCTTCAAGCTTTCTGCTGTTTTTCTGTTCTTAGGGTATACCCTGTTAGAGATGCATACTCAAATTACTGTGCTTTTAGTCCATTGGAATAATTCTTCTTTATGGCTATAACCATCAACTGGAAACACATTTAGTTGTGTCTTGAAATTTATATTTAAATTATTTTATAATTAGGTAGAATGTGCATGGTTCCAAAATCAAACCAAGGGTAGAGCCAGCATTGCTCTATTTGATTTTCTTGTTGCTGTCTCACTGTGTGAGACTACCATGAGTGTCTCATACAGTGAGAGATGGTGGTGTCAGGGTGAATTTGGAGGAAGAGGCTACGTCTGGATCATGTCTTACTGAACAGCTGCAAAGAGTGACTTAGATTCTGGGAGAAACTGACTCGAAGGCCCTGGCTCTGCTCCCTGGTGAAGAAAACATTTGTTTTGCCACCCACCATGTCATTCATCCCTGAATTTTAATGAGTTAGCCTTTAGGCTGCTAGACAGAAAACAAGCCACTGCATTCTGTGGAACCCCAACATCATTGCTAGCGAGGCTCAAAGTGAAGTTTTCATTGTCAAATATGGGTCATCATGCTCCAAGTTAATCTGTGGACGTGTGAAGTTCCATCTCTAAAACAACAGCATCCTGGAATTGAACTCCAGTCATTCTAGAAACCAACTCCTACCCATCCTTCAATCGCAGGTGACCTGACTGGGCTTTCCTGATCCTGCTCAAGGTTTAGATTCCCAGATATGTGTTTCCATTCGCCCTCTGACATGCCCCCTCATGTAACAGGCATTGCACTTAGCTGTTGAACTTGCTGAGTATCTGAACCGGCACCAAGTAGAGTGTCTGACACAAACAGGGAATCCCTAAAGAATGGCTGACTCAGTATTTCCTTCTCCACATCCTAAGACACTCTGAAATAATTGTCCATTTATGTGACTCCCCCAACTCCACCAACTAGATGATAAGTTCCATTAGGGCAGGTAATATGTCTTGTCCTTGGTACTATACTTATCCATAGTGTGGAAGGAATAAAGAACATTAGTAATACTGCTGAAAATGAAATTACATTATAAAGAATAAACATGAGATGCCCTTGAGGGCCATATTATAAGTATGTTGGTGTTTAAAGATAAAGGGATGAGTAACACAGAGACACTCAATGCTACAGTCTGGCTTTTGTACCCTCAGACTCTATCAACATGATATAAAAGTTCTTGCATATTTTATTCTGTATTTTATCATCTCACTTTTAAAGCAGTTAATTGTTCATTGGGAATTATTTGTTTGTGCTGAAGTTGAGCTTAACTTTACTTTTCCCACAAGATTAGCCAGTTGCCCTAATTCCAATTTTTCTTGGATCCCTTATCAAGATGGCTTCACTCTTCTCTGGAACAACTGGATAACCTTGCCAACACAAACATAGGCTCTCCAACCCCAGGTGAGCCTCAAGACCCCCGTTTACTGCCCATTCCTATCACTCTCATTAGTTCTCCATAGGACAGAGGTTTTCTTTCTTTTTCGACTCTCACTATCACCTAGGCTGAAGTGCAATGGTACGCTCACAGCCACTGCAGCCTTGATCTGCTAAGCTCAGGTAATCCATTTGCCTCAGCCTTCCAAGTAGCTGGAACCACAGGTGCCACCACGCCTGGCTAATTTTTTTTTTTTTTAATTGTAGAGACAAGGTTTCACCAAGTTGCCCAGGCTGGTCTCAAACCCCTGGGCTTAGGCAATTCTCTCACCTCTGCCTCTCAAAGTGCTAGAATCACAGACGTGAGCCACCACACCTGGCAGGATAGAGTTTTATATGAGACTTAATGGGCCACTGGATTATACACTTAAAAGAGATAAATATGTGAATTTTGTTATGTCTATTTTATCACCATTAAAAAATTGCTGAAGCCGGGCTTGGTGGCTCAGCCTATAATCCCGCGCCTTTGGGAGGCTGAGGTGAGTGGATTGCCTGAGCCCACGGGTTCGAGACCCACCTGGGCAGCGAGACCTCATCTCTACGATAAATTAAAAAAAAAATCAGCCGGGTGTGGTAGCGCATGCCTGTAATTCCGGCTACTTGGAAGGCTGAGGCGGAAGGATCGCCAGAGCCCAGCAGGTCGAGGCTGCGGTGGCCGGGAGCGGCCACTGCACTCCAGTCTGGGCGACGGAGTGAGACTCCAACTCGAAAAAAAAAAAATGGTTGGAAAAAAAAAGAAAGAAAAACATTCCATGGAGAACACCAAGGCCATCAAGTCTAAGCCCCATCAATAACTGTCATAACCACCCCACACTCACACGTATGAGTACATCTCCACGTACTTGTGCAAGCCAGTCTCCTCCTTTCCAGTCTCTGGGAATGAGAGAGCCTTTCTCCACCCAAGGACCCCACATCCACCTGTGCCCTTGACCCACAACTGCATCACCACTGACCCCAGGACAGTGCTCACAGCAGGAAGCCCATAGCTAGATAAAACTTCTCACGGACCAAAAAAATAAATATAAAAAAAGCCTGCACGTGACCCTTTTCTAGTTACTAGTCACAGATTTTTCCCTTTCTTGCCCACGTTTTTAAAAGTTCTGGCCTGCACCTGCTTATTCCACTTCCCCTCCATCCATACCACAACCTGCCATATTTGTGTTTCTTCCTCCTTGCCCTGCCTTCCCCCGTTGTCCTCTGTGTTCTCACCTCACCAAGAGTTGTTCTCATCTCTCTCGTCTGGCACCTGCCCATCAGTTTTCTTCAGTGGACGCTGCTCAGTTCACATCTCACTGAACCCCAAATGTCGGTTCTCTGTCTCTGCTGTGTCTCCTTTTATGACTTCTCTCCTTTTTTTAAAAACAATCTGAGGTTGAATTTCCTATAACCTTATTTCCATGGTCTTCTCTTTTTATCCACTCACACATCTTCAAATACGACACAAATACAATGACAGGAGAAGCTTTTCAGCACAGCACTTCTGTCTAGTCTGCCTGTTACCGGCTGTCCCTCAGACACTCCTAATCCACCCAGACTCATCATGTCCCCATCTCCTCTATCAAGGGAGAGGCTCCTTCTATGCTCAGCCTGAGTCGACCCACTATCACATCATTCCCTCCAACTAGAACTTAGCTATTGTCACCACCCCATCATTACTTTCCTCCCACATGTCGGACACCCAAGACCTGATCATTTGGCTCCTTAAGAATCTCGGGGTCAGGCAACCCCCTGGGGTCCCCTCCCACTGTGGGAGCTTTTCTGTCCTCTCAATAAATCCTGCTTTCTTAAAAAAAAAAAAAATTTCTTGGGGTCTGTCTCTTCCACTCCATCCTGACCCTGCTCCCCTAGGTCACTATCATCCTCCTTGGCTTCCCTAACAGATTCCTGCCTGGCCGACTTGACTCCGGTGATGCCCAATGACACCCATCCGCTAGCCAAAACATCAACCTAGCCTTACCACTTTGGGTACTGGGTAAAGGACAGAATTTAAATTGCTTCCCGGCTCTCCCATTCTCTAAAGGGCAGGACCCAAGAGTCTGTGTCACTGGTGTCACTCGTCCCTGCACTGTTCAGGATGTGGGACCCAGCACATTCAGACCTTCATTTGCACTCATCCCTATCTGTCACTCCCGGACTTTTGTCACTGACGTCTGCTCTTTTTGACCCCCTCTTCATCGTTACCCTTCCTTTCCCCGCTAGCCTCACTTTCTGGATCCCTCTACAACCAGCTTCCCAGGCCTCCAGGCCTCACCTCCCCACCCTGTTCTGCCTTCACTCATTGTTCCCTGGGGTGACCCTGCCACTGCTCTTGCCCTGCTTCCAGATTTTCTCTGTGTCTGTTTTCCTCACTGCGCTCTGGCCTGCTGGATGGAAATGACAATGCTCTCAAAGTATTTATTGATTTATCGAATGAATAAATGAACAACCTGATTGACCACGAAAGTTGTCAGAAAAGGGCATTTCCTCTCCATTGAATATTGAGAGGGCTATTTGGAATAAAACGAGATACAAGAAAGGTACAAATGCTGAACAAAGACTTTCTTTCCTTTTATTTTTTGAGTTGGGGTCTCACTCTGTCGCCCATGCTGGAATATAGTGGCATGATCACAGCCTCAACCTCCTAGACTCAGGCGATCCTTCTGCTTCAGTCTCCTGAGCAGCTGGGGCTACAGACATGTGCCACCCCAGCTGGCTAATTGTTGGATTTTTTTGTAGATACGAGGTCTCGCTATGTTGCCTAGGTTGGCTTCAAACTCCTGGGATCAAGCAATCCTCCTCCCTCAGCCTCCCAAAGTGCTGTGATTACAGTCATGAGTCGTTGTGCCTATCCCTTGTGACTATTAACAATTTTAAAACACCCTTGCTATAGGAACTCTTGATTTTTTTTCATAGTCTTCAAATATCAAATGGAGCAGCACAGTTCTCTTCCTTGTCACCGTGTTGATGAACTACTAGAAAACCACACCAGTCACAGACCTGATGACACCGCCAGTGAGAAGCTGTGTGCCCCAGATAAGACAGTCACACTCCTACAGGCTGGAGTGTTACCAAACCCAAATTCTTAGAAATAGCTCCAGAAAGACAGGCATTACCCTTGTAGCATACCTTGTCCTTTTTTCTCTGTGCTCTGTTAAGCACACTCACTTTGTCTGGGCCTGAAATGTTATTAGCTCATCATTGATTTGGGATCTGCAGTGGCCGCTCTGATTGCATTGCCACGGATCCTTCTGTAAGGTCCAGCAGATGCTTCCTCCGTGGCCCTGGTCTCCAAAGCATGCTGTCAGAGCTGCGGCTCTGTCTGAAGTGCTGTGAAATGAGGGATGGAAGCCAGCGAAGTGATGGCGCCTCCTTCTTCCCACTTGAGACATCAAGTATCTTTCATAATTGACACGGCGAAGAATTTACAGTGAGAGGTCACATTCTGATATGAATGGAATTTTGCCCACCCGGGCATCAAGTGATAGATGAGCATGGTTTCTTCTTAAGAATAACAGCACAGTCTCTTCTTTAGCTTGCTTTTCTCTAAAAACAGTGACTTTTCAAAATCAACTGCATCTTGTCCTTTTGCTATAAGCTCTCCAATCTGAGAGGAAGAACACTCATTCACTCAACAAACATGTATATGCATTCTACATTTTTCCCTTCTGGCACCTACTATGATTGTAATTAAATGACCCGTTACAGGACGCCTATACTCCCAGCACTTTGGGAGGCCAAGGCAGGAGAATTGCTTGAGCCCAGGAGTTCTAGACCACCCGGGGCAACAAAGTGAGACCTCGTCTTTACAGAAAATTGAAAAATTAGCTAAGCATGGTGGCATGCGCCTATAGTTCCAAGTACTCAGGAGGCTGAGGTGGAAGGATCACCTGGTCCCAGGGAGATGAGGCTGCAGTGAATCATGATCATCCCACTGCACTGCAGCCTGGGCAACAGAGCAAGATCCTATCTCAAAAAAAAAAAAAAAAAAAAAAGGTCAGTTCCATATTGGGCTGTTTCTGTCTGTCTCCCCTGACAGAAGGTAAAGAAAGTAGGAACTATGTCTTGTCTACTCCTGATTCCCCAGGCCTAGCATGGTACCTGGCACAGAGTTGGCACTTGAATATTTATTGAATGGCTAAATCAGTGCCAACCCTCTGTATGGCTGGAATAATAACAGTTCTGGAAGCTCTGTCCTGACCTGACCACAGTTATAGCGTGGAAAACCCTGCTCCCTCACCCACAGCTGAAGAAGAGACTGGAAGGGAGAAAGAGACCCAGGGCAGAAGTGGGAAGACAGTTTTAGTTAACAGATCTGAAGGGTCAGGACAGGAATAGGTACTGGTGACCTCAAAACTCACAGAATCTTGCCACCTAGAGCTAATGGAAATCCCTCCCATGTACCAGGCACTGACAGCCTTACAAATAGAAGGCTGTCAAGATTTATGGATGCTTTAAAGAAAACAACTCCAAGAAGAAAGCACGCATTTATGTACCAATATATTTTAAAATCATGGCTGTCATTGAATCTATGCTAGTTTAACAACTGGTTTTTGGCAGTTTTTCTTATGGAATAAAATAAGCCATTTTCTACACACCACCCAACTAAGACTAAATACAGGCATGCCTTACACCTTTCTGAATAAACAAAAAGCCCTGTTAATTCAGGTCAGTGAATGTTTCTTTAGCACAGAAAGTTCTGACTTTAGATTGAAAATTGTTTAATTCAAGAGCCCTAACTACTAAAATTTGAGTTGACAATTGCCATAGTATAATTAATTTTTCTTTGTACCAAATAAAATGCTTGTATATAATAGAATGCTTTTTTTCATTTTTTTTTTACTTTTTTTTTTTTTTTTTTGAGTCAGGGTCTGTCACCCAGGCTGGAGTACAGTGGCACAATCACAGCTCACTATACCCGCAAATTCCTGGGCTCAACCAATCCTTCCGTCAGCCTCCTGAGTAACTGGGACTACAGGCTCATGCCACCACACCTGGCTAATGTGATTTTTCTGTGGAGATGGAGGTGAGTATGCTGCCCTGGCTGGTCTCATACTCACCTTGGCCTCCCCAAATGTTGGGATTATAGGCATGAGCCACCAGGCCTGGCTTATTTTCAATTTTAACAAGATAATTTAGATGCATGTAGCTGATACATGTAAATTTTACTAAACTGCTTATGATTTAAAAATTATCCCCTTCTCCCCTTGCTACCTGCCCCAGCATTCTCTTCCATGAAGGCAACTGCTTTTAACCCATTTGATTCTTCTGGTACTGATTTAACCCAATGTTTGTACGCAATAAAAGCTCTCTCTTACTGGATTAAAAAAAAAAAATGTGGTACATATACACGATGGAATATCGCACAGCCATAAATAAGGATAAAATCATGAATGTCACAACAACCTGGATGGACTTAGAGTCTATAATACTGACAATCTATCACAAAAACAAAGAACTAAGTGTCACATGTTCTTACTTATAAGCAGACTGAACAATTATGGCAATGCTATAAGAAAAAGATTGGCAGTAGTGGGAAACTGCCAGGTTGGGGTGGGTTGGGGGAAAGTGGGATGGGCAGTAGTGGGAAATTGACGGGGGCGGGGGGGAGTATACCTCATCAACAAGGAAGCCTGCACAATGAACATTTGTATACCTAACCCTGAATACCTAACTCCATATCTTTAAAATAAAAAAATTAAAAGTAAAAAATATATATATGTTTTATTTTTTACTTTTAATTTTTTTATTTTAAATAAGCCGAGCTTGATGGCTCAGCCTGTAATCCCGCGCCTTTGGGAGGCTGAGGTGAGTGGATTGCCTGAGCCCGCGGGTTGGAGACCCGCCTGGGCAACTTGGCGAGACCTCATCTCTACATAAATCAAAAACTAGCCGGGCGTGGTAGCGCGCGCCTGTAGTTCCAGCTACTCGGAAGGCTGAGGCGGAAGGATCGCCGGAGCCCAGCAGGTTGAGGCTACGGTGGCCGGCAGCGGCCACTGCACTTCAGTCTGGGCGACAGGGTGAGACTCCAATTAAAAAATTATATATATATAAATAAAAAATAAATAAATTTTTAAAAAGCTTTCTCTGGAGCGCTCCCTTTGTCCTCCTGAATGGAAAGTTCTCCAGATCCCTGTGTGGCCACATACCTGCCACTTCCCTCTAACACTGTCTGGAAAATTCCCCTTGTCTTTTTGTTGGGGACCCTGCTTCCTGGATTGAGTTCCTTTCTTTTTCCCTGTTTTACCCCCCTTGTCTTGCTAGATAACATCCTCCTGTTTCTTCCTGGGAAAAAGTGCTTAAAGATGTTTTTTGTTTTCTTTTGTTTTGTTTGTTTTTATGTGGGTTTGTTTTTTGTTTTTTGGTTTTTTTTTGTTTTTGTTTTTGAGCTAGAGGTTTCACTCTGTCACCCAGGCAGTGACATGAACACAGCTCATTACAGCTGCGACCTCCTCAGCTCAGGTGATCCTTCTGCCTTAGCATCCTGAGTAGCTGGGACTACAGGTGCACACCACCATGCCCAGTTCAGTTTTTTAAAAAAATTTTTTTGTAGAGACAAGGTCTTATTGCATTGCCTGGGCTGATCTCAAGTTCCTGGACTCAAGCAATCGTCCTATCTCAGCCTCCCAAAGTGCTGAGATTACAGGTGAGAGCCATCATGCCTGGCCTAAAGGTATACGTTTTGGGTATATAAATGCCTGCGGATGTTTTCCTACCATTGCACCTACTTGCTGGCTGAGCACAGCACTCTAGGTTGCAGCCACCTACTCTATCAGCTATGGCCATCACCACCCACTGTCTTCTAGGGTCCAGTGTTGCTGACGAGAAGTATGATATTGTACTGGTTCCTAATCCTTCGTAGACATCCTAGTTTTCCTCTGGAAGGCTATGGAGTTGCCTCTTCATTCCCAGCAGTATGAAGTTTCATAGTGACATGCTCCATGTTATTTCCTTTTGATAAGTTTTCTTGCATTACTGATGTTTTTACTTCTGTTTTCTGGATCTTTTATTAATCCGATATTAAACAATTTAATTGCTCTATTTTCATGTTGTTTTCTCTCTTCTTTTCCATCTCTTGAACTTTATGTTCCACTTTTGAGGGATTGAGCTATATAGGATAAAATTTCTATACTAGACTGAATCTTTATACCGACTATTGTTAGCTGACGGTATAATATGAATTTAACTAGGTACATTTGCTACAATTTTTTTTCTTTCATTCTTTTTATAGAGATGAGGTCTCACCATATTGCCTAGGCTGGTCTCAAATGCCTGGCCTCATCCAAGTGCTGGGATTACAGGCATGAGCCACTGTGCCCAGACTGCTACATTATTTTAATGTACTTCATTTATTTAACTCATAGCATTTATTAATAGAGTGGCCTGCTTTGTTCAGGATAGTTGCTGTTTAGTCTGTCGTCCTGGTGACCCACTGATTAGCTTCCTCTTTTACTTTCCAAAGTGTCCTGTTTGGGTGATGGATCATATAGTTGCATTATTAAACACTTAGTATGTACCCAATGTTGTCCTGAGTGCTTTGTGTGCAATAGCACAATCTACACAACATGCAGTGGGATAGTTATCATAATTTTACAGATCAAAAAATGAAGGGATAAAGAGTTTAAAGAACTTGTCCAAGATGTCACAGCCAACGAGTAGGGAAGCTGGACCTGGAATGCAGGAGCCTGTTCTCAGAGCCCTCACTGTTTGTTACAACAAAGACACTGAGCCACAGCTGCTTAAAGTCTCCTCTTTGGGGACTTAGGTTATCTCTGGCTTTATTTCACCGCTGACATACTGCTGGACTTCCTTTAGCTAAACCTTTGTGCACCCCATTTATTGTTTACTTGGGAAGGAAAAATTCCAGGGGAACCCAACCTCCCTGCTTCTCAGTTCAGTGCTCTTCCTGCAAGGCCATGCTGACTGCTTCTAAAGCCTGGCTGCTCATAACAATGCCTGTGCCTATGAAAGACAGACCACAAGAAAGCAGATCAGGTATATCTCCATGACTTTCAAGTCAATGAAAGTCAATGAGGTTGTTTAATACTGATCTTTTGGGGGGGAGAGGGGAAAGGGTCTTGCTCTGTCACCCAGGCTGGAGTGAAAGTGGCACAATCATAGCTCAAACTCCTGGGCTCAAATTATCCTCCCACCTCAACCTCCCTGGTAGCTGGGACTACAGGGGAGCGCCACAAGTGGGGCTAATTTTTTTTGTAGAGACAAGGTCTCACTATGTTGCCTAGGCTGGTCTTGAACTCCAGGGCTCAAGCAGTCCTCCTGCCTTGGTTTCCCAAGGTGCTGGGATTACAGGCATGAGCCACGTTGCCAGGCCCAATTCTGGTCCTCTAAAACCCATGTTTCTCTCCATGGCTATAACCAGTTTGGGATTTGCAGCCTCCTTGCCCCCCATACCCATCTGACAATGGCAGTCCATAGAAACTTAAAATGTTCCTTAAGAAATTATTCCTGAAACAAATCTATAAGTCAGAAAATACATGGCAAGTTTATCAAGACCCCCCCACTCGGTTGAAGAGGCATCTTTGCTGTGACATTAGATCAGAGGTATATCATCATTTCTTTTTAGAATGTTTGCCTTTAATTCTATTGAGTTATCATCTCAATAAGCCTTTCATTTGCATGTATAAAAAAAATTCACCCAAGGAGTCAGCTAGCAATTTTCCTAAAGTTTCTTCTAAACCCAGTTTAAATCTCATCTCTCTCAGGAGGTTCTCACAACGTGAGCTCATTCAGCTTCTCAAGTCAGAATTGTCCCCATTTGTGCTATTAGGAGCACAACAAGGACTGAGACTTCTAATATCCAATTCAGAAAATGTGTGTTGAGAGCCCCATAGATGCCAAGCACTGTGTGAAATGTAAGGGAAGAAAAGAAAGCAAAATCCATCCATGCCCCCGTGAACTTGTGGGGGAAGAACAAATGTGCAAAGGAGTTGAGTCAGTCTTTAAAATGGTGTCAGAGGGGAAGCCCTCTGGGAATTCTGAAGGCATCACCGAGGAAAGACCATGATCAAGCTGTGTTCTGAAGCGTGGACAGAGACTTCTAGGGAGCAAGGGTTTCCCACCCTGCGCTACCACAGAACACTGCTTCCCATCCTACCTTGTCCCACTGGACTAGACTGATGTCCATGTCCTACCTTTATTTCCCTTTCTACGCGATGAGCTTCTTGATGGTAGGTGCCATATTTTTATCCATCTTTGTTTCCTAAATACTTGGCTTTAGTACCCATCACTGAGTATGTGCTTAATAAATGCAGTCATGTGTCCCTTAACAACTGGGCTACATTCTGAGACATGTGTTGTTAGGTGATCTCATCATGGTGTGAATGTCAAAGAGTATTCTTATACAAACCCAGATAGTGTAGCCTACTACACACCCAGGCTCATTGTATGGTACAACCTGTTGTTCCCAGGCAACAAACCTGGACAGCATGTTACTGTACTGAACACAATGGGAAGTATAACATAACACAATGGGAAGTATCTAAACGTTAAAAAGGTACAGTACAAATACAGTATTATAACCTTATGGGACCACTGTCAAATATGCGGTGTGTCATTCACCAAAACTTCATTATGCAGAACATGGCTGTGATGACTGAATGAAGAATGAATGTTGAATTCCTGGTTTTATGAATAAGTCAAAGAAACAGGTGGGAGCGGGTGCTTTGTGAGAAAGTTTGACAGTGATTCCAAGTAGACAAAGGACATGTAAAACAACAATAACAAAACATACAGAAAAGAATACACAAGACTGGAGGACCTCGACCTGCAGAGAACATCAGATTGGGGGGGGGGGAGATGGAGTCTGTGAGGCCACATGCCTGTGCGTGACTTCGTATAGCCAGGAAACGCCTTCCCTAACTAGGTGACTAACTGAAATAGATCAGGGACGGATGACCGTTCAGATCACCCAGTGATATCATGCTCTTGAGTAGTTTTCCATAGAGTCTCACTATGGGTGTGAAGATTTCCTGGGAGAGAAGATTTAGGGAAGCTGTTTTTAAAAGCACTTTACCCAAATTCCTCTTTCTGACCTGTGAAATGGCAGGGACATCCAGAATCTATTTGCTTTGTATGGCAGACAAACAAGTCAATTTCTACTTTTTTGAGTAATTCGAGATTGCAGGTTTTGTATTTTAACTCTAAGGATTGGATTTGTATTTAGGTCTTTTGTGTTTGTTCATCCACTATCTGAGGTACAGAAAATTCATGCACTAGGGAAGGAAGTAAAATTTACCAACTACTCAGTACTTCTCACTTTTGATTTGAAAAGGACAGGACTTGAAAAAATTTTATTGAATCATGAGGAGAAAGAACTACAAGAACATTGTCCCTTTCCAAACGTGTCTAAATTGATGCCGCTTTAGAGAAACCCACTGACTTTCAGATGAATCTCATGCCCAGCTGTTTAATAACATAATAATTACAACCACCAAAATAATTTTGAGAGTTCAGTGACTCAGAGACATCTACTACAAAAGATGATCATAAAAGAAAATTTGCTTTCAACAGAAAAGAAAACCAGAGGCATTTCTGAAGTCGGCCTTTGTATTATTCGTTAAAAAACTAGAAGATGGCACGGGCTCTTCAGTAATGGTGTGAAGCTTCTACAGCAGGAGTCCCCAGCTTGGCCGGTTAGGAACTGGGCCACACAGCAGGAGTGAGCGGCAGGTGAGTGAGTGAGCAAAGCTTCATCTGTATTTATAGCCACTCCCCATTGCTCTCATTACTGCCTGAGCTCCGCCTCCTATCAGATCAACAGTGTATTAGATTCTCATAGGAGTGCGAACCCTATTGTGAACTGTGCAAGTAAGGGATCTAGGTTGCGTGCTTCTTATGAGAATCCAATGCCTAATGATCTGAGGTGGGGCTGAGGCAGTGACGCTAGTGCTGGGGAGAGGCTGCAATTATACATAAACATTAGCAGTGAGGTTTGACTGCACATCCATCCCCACACCCCCATCCATGGAAAAATTGTCTTCCATGAAACTGATCCCTGATGCCAAAAAGGTTGGGGACCACTATTCTACAGAATTTTCTCACCTCTTAGAACAAATCAAGAAGCCCTGGCCAATTCATGGTTTCCCAATACACTCTCCTATGATCGCCCTTGATTGGACTATAAAATGCACTTCTATTTCCTGTCTATGCTTTTTATTTTGCTTACTGAAATCAGAAGTACTGTGTGTATATATTGGAAAACACCCAACTGCAAACAGAAGAGACCATATAAAAATGACTAAGTCATTGGACCACAGGTCTATAGAAACTTGAGATAGTTAAAACAAGAGGATGTTCCTTTAATATAGAAGGAAAATAAGAGCTAACCCCCACTCAATTACTACAATCATTCTCCATCAATGTACTGTGTGTTGAAATCCTGTTTTCATCCATCTATCTTGAAATATGTGAGCAAATTGAGAGTGAGGGCTCTGTTTACTAATTTTTAAACTCAGAGTACCTGGCACAAAGCAAATCATTTCATATTTGCTGAAGTATAACTTTATTGTTCTCTAAGATACAGTAAATTCTATAACATGCCATTGATCTAATGCAGTCTTAATGAGAGAAAAAAACGGCACTTTACAAACAACTATTACACAACACATTCTGATTTCAAGAAAATTAAAGCTTAAAAAGTATGCCTCAGGATGGAGGACATTCTGTAATTGTCCCCCACTGAATTTCTCATCTCAAAAACAGAGAGGACGCTTGCCTGTCTTATGTCAGAAGACACACGTTCCTCGGTGCTAGTGACATCAGCTCAAATCAGCCTGTTCTTTCTACTCTGCTTTCTCTGAGGCCACTGATAACCTCCACACATTTGTCTGCTGTTGTCTTCCTTGATTTCTCGCTTTCCTTGTATCAAGCTCTCCTCCTTTAAGTTCTTCACTGACCTCTGCAGCCTTCTATTGTCTTAAGGGACCAATCTCTAAGGCTCCTTTTTCCTTTCAATGGCTCCCATTTAACTTGTCTTTAATGTGGGCACCTCCAAGGTTCAATTTCTTTCTGTTTTCAAGTCTTCACTAGTGATTCTCAGCCCTGAATGCACATCAGAATCGCTTGTAGGACTTCTTAAAAGTGTCCAAGCACAGGTCAGGCATGGTGTCTCATGCCTATAATACCAGCACTTTGGGAAGCTGAGACAGATCACTGAAAGCCAGAAGTTTGAGACCAGCCTGAGCAACACAGTGAGACCCTATCTTTACAAACAATAAAAATAAAAAATTAGCCAGAATGATGGCACAGGGCTGTAGTCCTAGTTTCTCAGGAGGCTGAGGCAGGAAGATATCCCTTGAGCCCAGGAGTTTGAGGCTGCAATGAGCTATGATTATGCCACCGCACTCCAGCCTGGGTGACAGAGTGAGACCTTGTCTCCAAAAAAAAAAAAAAAGAAAGAAAGAAAGTCCAAGCCCAGATCCCAACCCAGATCAATAGAATCTATCAACCTGTACTGAAATACCAGCTGTGTCCCTCAATCATGTAACTTAATTTCTGAAATTCCATTTCTTCACCTGTAAAATTAAGAGTATTGTCTACATGGGTTTGAGACCAGCCTGGGCAACTTGGTGAGACCTCATCTCTACAATAAATAAAAAATTAACCGGGCGTGGTATCACATGCTTGTAGTTCTGGCTACTTGGAAGCCTGAGGCAGAAGCATCACCAGAGCCCAGAGGGTTGATGGTGGGGTGGCCGTGAGTGTGCCACTGCACTCCAGCCTGGGCGATGGAGTGAGATTCCAACTAAAAAAAAAAAAAAGAGTATTGGTTAGGCATGGTGACTCACACCTGTCATTCCAGCACCTCAGGAGACTAAAGTAAGAGGATTGCAAGAGTCCAGGAGTTCAAGACCAGCCTGGGCCAAACAGCGAGACCTCATCTCTACAAAAAAAAAAAAAATCAAATCAAAAAAATTAACCGGGGTGATGGCGTGTGCCTGTAGTCCTCACTACTCAGAAGGCTGATGCAGAAGGATCGCCTGAGCCTAGGAGGTGAAGGCTGTGGTGAGCCATGATGATGCCACTGCACTCCAGCCTGGGCAACAGAGTGAGACCCCAACTCAAAAAATAAATAAAAATAATAAAAAAATAAGATTGTGTTAAATTTGCTTTATCAGATTGCTGTACACACGTTTACTCCCAATGATTATAATAACTATTGTCTCTTTTCTCCATTTATTTAAAACTTTCTTTGAAAGCTTAACTGAAACCTTTCCCCTGCCTCTACTCACTACAACTACATCTGTTTTAGCTTATTGCAAAGCCCACTGAAAACTTATGATGGGCCCACACAAATGAAAGAGCTCCCAGCTGATCTTTCTACTGCTGTTCTTGCCACCTTTCAATCTGTTGTCCACACAGCACTCCAACATTCCAGAATGATCTTAACAAAAATATTTGGATCACACTGCTTCCTATGTTAAGTCTTCCAGTGAATTCTTTTTGTTCTTAGATTAAAATCCCAATTCTGTAGCCTGGCCTACAAAGTTCTATGAAATCTGATCCTAATCTTACTACTCTTCCCACTGCTTTCTATACCCTAATAGCACCGGTCCTAATTTAATGAACTCTTTCCCACCTCAGGGCGGGGCTAATGTTGTTCCCTCTGCCAGGAATGATCTTATACTCATCTTTTCCATGTCATCTTAATAGTCACTTCCTCAGTAAATACTTCTCCTATCCTCAATCCAGGAGAGTGCCCCGGGAAAACCTCCTCTTTACATCCTATAAAGATCCTTTGCAATTGACTATTTTATCATGAACTGATAGATTAGGGCCAGATACTAACTTTTTCTTAACATGTCTCTATTTGTTTGACATTCTATTTTTTTCACCTGTAAAATTAAGATTATTGGCCAGGTGCGGTGGCTCAGACCTGTAATTCCAGCACTTCGGGAGACTGAGGCAGGATTGCTTGAGCCCAGAAGTTCGAAACCAGCCTGGGCCAGATAGCAAGACTTATGCAATAATGTTATCATATCGGATTATAATCCAAACATTGGATTATATTTGCAACTTTAAAAGATGTTTTAAAAGCATGAAAGCAATGTAATACTTTTAAAAAGATGTTGTTTTGCATCTCTCTCCTCCCTGAGAATGTGAGTTCCGAGAAGGGCATGGACCAGGACTGGCTTGCTCTACTCTGTGGTCACAGAACCCAGGGGTGCTTTGAACACAGGAGGAGCTGAATGTGTCGAATGGCTGCTGCTGACTGAAAGGAACAGAACATGAAATCTGGTCAGGAGGCTCAGAAAGAGATGGCTCTCAGGTCAATGTAGAGGACACAAGGGCACACCTGACCTACCTGAGTCAGCACCCTGTTCAAGCAAGGGCTTTTGAACCATGTTTATATATAGAGTCTCAAGAGGGAAGCAGTATTTGGGCTATTGGTGTCTGACCAGTTAGGAATAGGACCCAAGTCAGAAGCCACCATGCCAAAGTTGACACCTATCAAAACTTAGTAAAGGTTATATGGGTGTTTGATGTACTATTTTTTACTCTTTTTTTTTTTTTTTTTTTTTTTGGAGTTGGTGTCTCACTCTGTCACCCAGGCTGTAGTACAGTGGAGCAATCACAGCTTACTACAGCCTTGACCTTCTAGACTCAGGCGATCCTTCTGCCTCAGCCTCTTGAGTAACTGGACTATGGGCACACACTATGCTTGGCTCATTTTAAAAAATATTTTGTAGAGACAAGGCCTCACTATGTCGCCCAAACTGATGTCGAACTCCTGGCCTCTAGCAGTCCTCCCACCTCAGCCTCCCAAATTGCTGGGGTTACAGGCGTGAACCACATGCCCAGCCAATTTTTTACTCTTCTACACTTGAAATTTTATAACAAGTAAAAAAAAAATAATAAAACCCAGCAGATGAAAATTCATTGCAGGTAAGTCTGCCTCCATTCAGGGTACACAGACTGGAAGTGAGGTCAGGATAAGAGTGTGAGCTTCCAGTAGGATTGCTAATTAACAGATGAGTCCAAGGGTGGCCAATACATGTAAAATTTAAAAAAAAAACAAGTCAAGCCGGGCTCGGTGGCTCAGCCTGTAATCCCACGCCTTTGGGAAGCTGAGGTGAGTGGATTGCCTGAGCCCGCAGGTTCGAGACCCGCCTGGGCAGTGAGACCTCATCTCTAAAATAAATCAAAAACATTAGCCAGGGGTGGTAGCGCGCGCATGTAGTTCCAGCTACTTGGAAGGCTGAGGCAGAAGGATTGCCGGAGCCCAGCAGGTCAAGGCTGCGGTGGCCGGGAGTGGCCAGTGCACTCCAGTCTGGGCGACAGAGTGAGACTCCAAGTCAAAAAAAAAAAAAACAAGCCAGACTTGGTGGCTCAGTCTGTAATCCCAGCACTTTGGGAGGCCGAGGTGAGGGAATTGCCTGAGCCCACAGGTTTGAGAACAGCCTAGGCAACTTGGCAAGACCTCATCTCTACAATAAAAATTTAAAAATTAGCTGAGCATGGTAGTATGCATCTGTAGTTCTAGCTACTTGGAAGGCTGAGGCAGAAGGATTGCTGGAGCCCAGCAGGTCAACGCTAGGGTGGCCATGAGTGTGCCACTGCACTCCAGCTTGGGTAACAGAGTGAGACTCCAACTAAAAAAAAAAAGCAAAACTTTTCCAGCCATAATTTTCTAGTTGTTGACTTATTAATTTGGCACTCTATATATGCAAATTAATTGTTTTTTTTTTTCATTTACACACCCAATTTCCCAATCAAGTCCACAACTCCCTAAGTACAAGGTCTTTTTCATAAACATTTGTATCCTGGTGACCTGTTACAATCTATAACATTTTCCAAAATAAAAATAAATAAATTAAAAAAACATTTTCCACAGAAATGACTATAGCCAACATTCTTTCATTTGGGGAAAATATCCAAAGCTTCAATATTTCTCAGGTACTTTCCAAAAAGATTTTTTATGTTTAAATAAATGCAGCAAATTTTCACATTTTTATCATCAATGCTTATTTCATTGATTTTCAGTGGTTTTTAGTGGTTTTCTGTGCTGGGAAATATTTGACAGTGCATTTGCAGTAGATGTCTACAATGTTATCTAAACAAATAAAATGGAATATTTTAATGAGAATACATTTTCATGCAGTAAAATGTGACCATTTTTCTTTAATCATGAGTCATGCTTAATAATAGTAGGAATTGTCTATTCTGGGATATTGTATTGTCCTGGAATAGTAACAAATAGGCCTTTGACATGAGTTTGAAGCTTGTCTATAGTTAATGCAATTTATTTTGTAGTACAGCCATCCCAAGCTAATAAAATCCAGTAATTTTGCACATGTGAACAGCTATATCCTTCAACAATTAAAAGCAAGGGGAAATAAGCCTCAGAATCCCTCACCTCCAAAACAAAGACAACGTTCAATCTGCAGACTTGAAGAGC
Organism: Carlito syrichta; assembly: GCF_000164805.1. Classification (NCBI taxonomy): domain Eukaryota; kingdom Metazoa; phylum Chordata; class Mammalia; order Primates; family Tarsiidae; genus Carlito; species Carlito syrichta. Next base: position 165,284 of record NW_007025638.1, read on the forward strand.
AATGCTGGCTGACCTCTCCCTCTGGAATCTGAATCATGTGTGATGTCTCGGTGACAAGCCAGATTTTACTTGTTTCATGCAATTTAACATGCTTTGAGCTACACATGCTTAATTTGGGTTAGAAGCAGCCATAAAATGGCATGAATTCAAGTCATTATGTGACTTCAGGAAGATTATGTTTATTAACCAAGTTCACCCATTATGGCAGTTTCTAGGCCAACAGCACGAAATGTGTTTTTTTTAACCTGAAAAAAATTAATATTGTTGCTTTTCCACAGAAAGAATTATTTATAAAATGAAGGCTAATCTACTCATCCAGTTGCCATCCGCTATGGCTTCAGGCTGCTTTCTCTTCCTTCACTATATTCTAACAATTTCTTATCCTAACGATGCTTGCTTTCCTCCTTTTCTTTCCTTAATTACAACCTACCAGATAGTAAAAATACATTATGTTTATTAGAAATAAAAATTAATAACCTTACCCAAAAAAACCTACATGAAATAAAAACAAAGTGGTAATATACAAAAGTTAAAAGAAAAATTAACCCCGTTATCAATTTAGGAAGGAAACACGTTAATTAATGAAAAATATATGCGTACGTGCTTACCATGGGTTTTGATATCTGTGGGTAATTTCATCAATTGCAGCTTGACTTGGCTCTTTATACTGTAAAAGGAAGAAAATTAATGTTCCCCAATTCCAAGGTCAATAGGCACCAGCATGTCTAAGGGTCTATATTCCTAGTCAAAATGGAAGTCTGGCTGGGAAATGAAACAGGAACTGCTCAATTCAGTTAAAAAAAGATTAAGGAAGAAGATGGTCTCTTGATTTTGGAACGAAGAGAAAAAAGTACAAGAAGTAAAATAAACATGACCCCGTGTACTTTCCTTTTTCTCTCTGGAAAAGGGGGGTGTTGGCAGCAAGAAGGGTTGGGCCTAATCTCCAGGCTTCTCTCTGTCTTTGAGCCCAGGTCTAAGGGAACAGGCATCCAAAGCCACGGCTCATCGTTGCAGACTCATCAGGTCAGCCCACTTCACCCCCTTTCCTCACAGGGTTAGAAACGGTGGTGCCAACACGCAGGATGACGCTGGATGACAGACGATCTGAAACCCCTTTCAGATGAAGGGGCCACATTACACAATAGTCCCCACCACCACCTTGTGCACAGAAGTGAGCCATGATTGCTGAGTGTGATGAATGACCTCTGCTTATTGGCTCCCCTTCTCCAGGTGCAGGCCAACAGGTGGCACATCTCATGCCTAGGCATGGGGAATAGAAGCGTCACGTTTATACTGCAAAGGGCTTGAGTCTCTAACCATTTTTTAATTTGCCACACTAGGGTTGAGAACCCGTGACATGAGTCATCAGCAAGCGTTTACTTCCATTTTGGAATGCATTTTTTACTTACATCCCTTGGAATGCTATATTCATGACATCTCAAAAAAGTAGCAAAATCAAGTCAGGCATGATGGTAATCCCAGCACTCTGGGTGGCTGAGGAGGGAAGATTGCTTGAGACCAGGGATTCAAGACCAGCCTGGGCAGCATAGCAAGACTTCATCTCTATAAAAAAAAAAAAAAAAAAAACAACCAGCCGGGCTCGGTGGCTCAGCCTGTAATCCCGCGCCTTTGGGAGGCTGAAGTGAGTGGATTGCCTGAGCCCGCAGGTTCGAGACCCGCCTGGGCAGCGAGACCTCAACGCTACAATAAATCAAAAAATCAGCTGGGCGTGGTAGCGCGTGCCTGTAATTCCGGCTACTTGGAAGGCTGAGGCAAAATGATCGCCGGAGCCCATCAGGTCAAGGCTGCGGTGGCCGGAAGCGGCCACTGCACTCCAGTCTGGGCGACAGAGTGAGACTCCAACTAAAAAAAAAAAAAAGCAACCAAGTTTGGTGGAACACATCTGTAGTCCCAGCTATTTGGGAGGCTGAGGCTGAAGGATCACCTAAGCCCAGGAGGTTGAGACTGTAGTGAGCTGTGATTATGTCACTGTACTCCAGCCTGAGTGATAGAGTGAGACCTTGACTCAAAAAAAAAAAAAAAAAGGTGCAAAATCATATTATAAAAACTTGAACATTGGAGGAATTACCTAGTACTTACTAATTATCTTCCCTCATTTTTCTTCCTTTTCCCTCAAGCTTCGTTTAAATGGCTTTCCTTACTGACCCATTTAGAGTGTTTTGCACTTGAGAAAGCAGATCTATTTATGTTATCTTGGAAATAAAGACCTGAAATCTTAATCTCTTCAATGTTCATACATAAAATGAATAAGCAACGGGACAAAATAAACAAGATCACTATTCCACAGAAAATTTCTAAACAATCTACATATAATGAAAAGATCATGGTATAGCTTTATTTCTCAATTGATTCCTGACATATGAGTCCCTGAAAATTGACTTTATATATTGACTATAATTTTATTATCAGATTCTAGGCAGATTTTCCAGAACTTGGATAATTTTTCATTTTATGCTTTTCCCATCTGTAATAACCAAAGATTATATCTTCTTATTTGGTAAAAGCCTTTTTCAGAAACAGAATACATTTTTTTCCGTTTCTCCTATAGGGTGTATGATGTTATAAAAATGTGTTATCTAGCTGGGCATGGTGGCTCATACCTGTAATTTCAACTGTGAGAGGCTGAGGCAGGAAGATCACCTGAGGTCAGAAATTCAAGAGCAACTTGAACAACATAGTGAGACCCTATCTCTACAAAATTTAAAATTTAAATTAAAATATTATCTGGGTGTGCTGGTATGCACCTGTAGTCTCAGCTACTTGGGAGGCTGAGGTAGAAAGGTTACTTGAGCCCAGGAGGGTCAAGACTGCAGTGAGCTGTGATTGTGCCACTGCTCTCCAGCCTGGGTGACAGAGATCCCAACTCTTAAAAAAAAAAAAAATCGAAAATAAGCTAACCCTTCTGTATCTTAACTTATTAATGAAATGCATCATGATTTATTTAGACAGTTATGCTCACTGCAGTGTTAAAACTAATGAAATTCAGAATCAAATAAATCACTTGCATACTCGTCAGTTATAAGAGTAAAAATTGATTTAAAAACTAATTCAACATCTTCAACAACTAATTAGTATAGTTTCTATCTTAAGGAAATCAGTAAAAACCTTTCACATTTATCTTGAATGTTTTCAACTAACAAAAATAATCATAGTTCCAAGCTGGATATTTCCTACAAAGCAATCTTTAAATGTCTACATATTAATAAAAGGGAAATACCTGCTAGCTATATTCAGATACTGTTAGACACAATTTCTAAAATGAGTAAAAGTTGTTAAATTTGAGTTAAATTAATTACAGACATTTGGGGTTCGTTCTAGTTAAAAATTGCAATCAGCACTTAAGACTTTCACTTTTCATCTCTAACCTCTGGTCTAATCTTGACAAATTTAGGAAATCTTTTTGGGGTTGACTCCTGAGGAATCCTCTTGCTTTTGCTGCAATACTCCAAGATGCTTTTCTTAGTATATCCAATTTTGACTTTTCATACTAGAAAGAACCATTTTCCATCTCTGAAACTACGAGGTCTTTCTCACCAGTGGAATGTACACAATGGCAATGTATTTCAAGAATGTGTAGACACTAAGGGTTTTCTTCTCTACCGCCTCCTTGGTAACATAGAGCTCTTAGTACCAAACATTTGAGTCGAAAATCCCCTGAGGCTCCCTTTTCTTATGTTAATGTATTTTTTTCTTCACTTGCCTCAATTTGCAAAATATTACTGTTAACCCCTTAGTTGTCTTCCTTCCCACAGCCCTGAGAAGAATCCCCATTGTCATAGCTGGATAGCCACACTGCATAATATAGCCTGTTCGCCTAGACTAGAACTATTGAAGGAGAAAGGGGGCATAAAGGCCTTTGCATGAATGGAGCATTTGAAGTATTCATTTTACATTCAGGGCATGAGTAGAAACAAAACAATTCCTTCTGAAAAATGTCAGTGTTTGAGGCAGGGATTCTGCGATGCATTTTTCTTGTTAAAAAGCAAAAAATGAACAACAGAGAGGCCCACACATACTTTATTTCATCCACATTAGAGATGGGCTTGAGTACCAACATGAATGATAGCCTTGTCTTTTTTTTTAACTGCAGTTTTAAAATAATTTGAGTTAATTCATCAGCTTTCAGCAAATAGATGAAACAGAGTTTTGTGAGTTTGTTGACTATGGCCCCAGTGTCTCTGCTTTCTGTGGAGTATCCAGTAATGAGCAACATACTCTATCATGTTTCTAGTGTGCTTATAATACTATCATTTAAAAACTCACTCAGACAGGAAAACATAGTATATACAGACATAAAAAAATACTCGAGCCATTGAGCGAGTCTTGTTGTACTAGGTATTATGCTAAGTGTTTCATACACATATCGCAATCTATTTAATACTCTAAGGTATTACTATTATCTGTATTGTCCCTGTAGCAGACAGAATTTTATACACTCCCTGGTATCCTGGTATATACGCCTTCTCTCAGATATTCAACCAACTACTAATCTAGGTGCTGATGTGAAGGGATTTTGCAGATGCAACTAAGATCCCAAATCAGCTGACTTTAAGAAAGGGAGATTGTCCTTGGTGGGTCTATCCTAATCAGGAAATCTCTTCAAAGGACCTGGACTATTCCCAGCAAAGGGAATTCAAAGCATCAGAGGGATGTGACATGTGGGAGATTCTCCATGGCTCGCTTTCAAGATGTAAGGGGTCGTGTAGTAAGGTATGGGTCAGCCTCCAGGTGTTGAGAATGATCCTTGGGTGGCCACCAGCAAAGAAATGGAATTTCAAGGCTGGGCATGGGGCTCACACCTATAATCTCAGCACTTTGGGAGACTGAAGCAGGAGGATTGCTTGCGCTCAGAAGTTTGAGATCAGACTGGTCAACATAGCAAGACCTCATTTCTATGAATAAAAAATCAAAACATTTAAGCCAGACTGGTGGTACACATCTGTACTCACAGCTGCTTGAGATGCTGAGGTGGAAGGGTTGCCTGATCCCAAGAGGTGGAAGCTGTGGTGAGTCGTAACTCTGCCACTGCACTCCAGACTGGGCCAAATTAAAAAAAGAAAAAAGAAAAGAAAAAAGAAAAAGAAATGAAACTTCAATTCTACACCGATAAGGAACTGAAATCTTCCACATCCATGTGAACTTGGAAGAGAGCCCAACCTTAGATGAGATCACGGCCACAGTTGACACTTTAATTTAGCTTTGTGACACCTGAGCAGAGTCTCCAGCCCGGCCATCCCAGATTTCTGGCCTCCAGAACTGTGAGCAAATAAGTAGGTGTTGATTTGAGTTGCTAAATTTGTGATAATTTGATATACAGCAATAGAAAGCCAACATAACCCCCATTTTATACATGGGAAAACTGAGGCATTATAAAAAATAGTAGTCACACTAGCATGCAAAGGGAGAAAAAAGAGAAAATAAATTCTACAACTGGCTACTTTAACTTGTAAGTCACATTCAATTTTCATTAAGGCCACAAACATAGATTTGCTCTGAAAAGCAATATGAATGCTAATTGCCTCATTAATTCCTAGAGAAAAAGGCAAATTTCTGAAATTTTCTCCCTGCATTCTTCCAGGGAGATAAACATTTTCCTTATTCATTGTGTAATTCAAGATGCACTAGGATTTTCTGCTGTGATTAGGACAGAGAAATTAAAAAAAAAAAAAAATTGGCTTTTCTTTCAAAGGAAGACTAGAACTTATTTTGTTGAGAACTGTCGTGGTTTGTGATGGACAACCAACCATTCTGATATCATCCTTTTATCCAGAGCTGGCTGGTGACTTCTAACCAGGGTCTGAAATCTGAGTGGACTCAACCATTCAAGCTGCAGAAAAGCAACTCAAGAGCTCTGAAGTCTCTCTGGGTGCTCAGTGCACAGTCTCTGAAATATAACCAAGTACCTGTTGTTTTTTTAAAGATCAGATCATCCAGGATAGAGCAAGTGCCTGTTTTGCAACTTACTCCCCCTTGGAATTTTCTAATGTGTTTACCACTGTGAGTTCTAAGGCTAAAAATGTGCTTTCCCCCAAATTAATTGTCCCATCAGCTCTATCATGATAGGGACAAGTTAGGCATTGTGAACAGTACAGAATATCTAAGGTTCAGTTAAAAAAAAAAAAAAAAAAAGTAAGGCCAGGCTTGGTGGCTCAGTCTGTAATCCCGCACTTTGGGAGGCTGAGGTTAGTGGATTGCCTGAGCCCGCGGGTTCGAGACCCGCCTGGGCAACTTGGTGAGACTGCATCTCTACAATAAATCAAAAATCAGCCGAGCGTGGTAGCGCGTGCCTGTAGTTCCATCTACTTGGAAGGCTGAGGTGGAAGAATCGCTGGAGCCCAGCTGGTTGAGGCTGTGGTGGCCGGGAGCGGCCACTGCACTCCAGTCTGGGCGACCGAGTGAGACTCCAACTCAAAAAAAAAAAAAAAATAACTGGTTTGTGAATGATTTCACTGAATAAGCTGGGAGCAGATTTGTCAATCTAATGCACACTTACATTTACAACTTTTCATCTATAACTGGGTCTCTCCAAGGATATTGCATGCAAATAGAAGGGTCTCCATGCCCATCTTACCGTTTCCTGATAATCATCTATCCTTGCTAAGCACTAGCGGGTAGTGGGTCTGGGAGTGGTATTGAGGTTGGCAGTACAAGGTCAAATACAAAAGACTGCAGACCTTAGAGCCATTGGAATGTGGCTGGGACTATATAGTACAATTAGTGACAATAGTCTAACTAAAAACATCAATAACAACAACACAAAGAAACTTTCCTTGAATTCTTGCCCAACTGAAGGAGGTCACTAGATTTCTATAGCCCATGTTTTCCGTGCTATTTTCTTTGTATCTAAACGCACAGCTAGCACCATGCATAGTAGGGACCCCCTATAGTTAATGAATTATCCCTAAACTTTCTCAGTTAAGTTTCCTTGGTTTCTTAGATTCAATCCTGAGAAAAGAACGGCTATCTCCAGATTTCTGGTTCTGTTTGCTATACATGCTATGCATTTTTGTCATAGCAGAGACCCTCTGGGAGTGTTATACATGAATAATAGGAAACTATAATCATAAATTTACAATGATTTAAGAATTTCCCCCTATGATCTTAGAAAGACAGAACAAATGCCAGATTTAGAAAACAGATGTCCTGGTATTTGATCCACCTGTTCTTGGGCTATTAGATCATAGTCAAGTTTCAGAATTCTTTGATAATATATTCAAAATAGTCGAGCTATGGAGTTTACGCCAAGTTTACTAGAGCCAATATTTTCTTAGCTTTGTGTGTTCCTATTATCATCAAACGATGTTTGTTGAAAAATCTATGGCATATGCTTAATTACTAACTCTAAGAAGCTTAACTTTTTAAAGGTAATATTTATAGTTGGACACATATATCAAGCCCTGCAAAAGTTATTAACCATTCCTTGCTCATGGATTGGAAGAATCAATATTGTCAAGATGTCCATTCTACCCAAGGCAATCTACAGATTCAACACAATACCCACCAAATTATCAACATCGTTCTTCTCAGACCTGGAAATGACAATACAGAAATTCATATGGAAACAGAAAAAAGCACGAGTAGCCAAAACAATCTGCAGTAAAAGGAGCAAAGAAGGAGGAATCACACTTCCAGACTTTAAACTTTTCTGTAGGGCTGCAGTAACCAAAACAGCCTGGTACTGGTACAAAAATAGGCACATAGACCTATTGGACAGGATAGAGATTCTGGAAGTAAAAACTCAATCTGTAGACCAACTCATCTTTGACAAAGCTACCAACAACAACCACTGGGGAAAGGAGACTCTAGTTAGCAAATGGTGCTGGGGAAACTGGCTGACCACAGGCAGAAGAATGAACTGAACCCCTACCTATCACCATATACAAAAACCAACTCTAAATGGATCAAAGACCTGAATGTAAAACCTCAGACTATAAGACTCCTAGAAGAAAATGTAGGAAACACTCTTATGCACAACAGAGTAGGCAACAAATTCTTGACCACATCTCCAAAAGTGAATGCCATAAAAGCTAAGATAGATAAGTGGGACCTCATCAGACTGAAAAGCTTTTGTACAACAAGAGAAACCATCAAGAGAATGGGGAGACAACCCACAGAATGGGAAAAAATATTTGCTAATTATGTATATGACAAAGGCCTAACATCCAAGATCTGCAAGGAATTCAAACAAGCTGAAAGGAAAAAAACAGCCCTACTAAAAAGTGGGCAAAGGACATGAATAAACACTTCTCAAAAGAAGATATACAAGCAGCCATCAGATACATTAAAAAATGTTCATCCTCACTAATCATCAAAGAAATGCAAATAAAAGCCACAATGAGAGACCGCCTAACTACAGTAAGGATGGCCATCATTAATAAATAAAAAAATAACAGATGCTGGCTTGGGTACAGAGAAAAGGGAATGCTTGCACATTGTTGGTGGGAGTGCAAGCTAGCTTAACCTCTATGGAAAGCAGTTTGGCGATTCCTAAAAGACCTAAAAATCAACCTTCCATATGACCCAGGAATCCCTCTCCTGGGAGTATACTCAGAGGAACACAAATCATTCTACAAAAGAGACACCTGCACACACGTTTATTGCCACCATTCACAATAGCAAAAAGCATGGAACCAACCCCATTGTCCATTGAAAGTGAACTGGATAAATAAGGGATTGGCAGCTGCTGGGCACTGCCAGGAGAGGGAGGGAGGGTGGCATATAACAACACAAAGCCTACCTGGTCTCAAACCAGGTGAAGTGAGGACCAGTTGGAGGCCCAGACTTCACCTGTATGAAGCCTACTTGTGCAGTTAATCCTTATCTGTATCCCAAATCTCTATAATAAAATAAAATACAATAAGTTATTAACCACCATGATGTATTAAATTAAATTCCTAAATTTTTAGGTATTAAATTTATTTATGCATTGAATATTTTATGCACTAAATTTTCATTAAATATTTATGTATTAAATTCCTAAATTAAGGGGGGAAATCGCCTATCAGACTTTATATAACATTAGTTTCTTTTTCTTTCTTTCTTTTTTTCCCTCCAAATTTCCACATCCTGAAAAATACATGAACATTAGGATGTTTGTTTTCTGATTCACCAATAATTTTATGTAAAGTCACCTCTACAGAAGAAAGCCTTCTGTTTGTTGTAAGGCCAGGACACTGGGGCTGGGTGCCAACAGTGAGGCAGCCCTGCTCTTAGGTTCATGCAAAAATAATTTTGGTTTTTACATTGTTGATATTTGCCATTTGATATTGGAATACATTCTCAAATAAATGTGGTCATGCTTTATATCATTTTAATGCTCATTTCTCACTTTGTTTTTTTGCTAATGACTTATTACTTGCTGTTTATTTTATATTTATCTTAGACTATGGAAATTATGCTAGATAAAAAGCAAATTAGAGCAATTTTCTTATTCAAGTTCAATGGGTCGTACAGCAGTGGAGACAACTGCAACATCAACAACGTATTTGGCCCAGGAATGACTAATGAATGTACAGTGCAGTAGTGGTGCTAGAAGTTTTGCAAAGGAGACAAGAGCCTTGAAGATGAGCAGCATACTGGCCAGCCATCCAAAGTTGACAATAACCAATTGAAAGCAATCATTGAAGCTGATGCTCTTAAAACTGCACAAGAAGAACTCAAAGTTGATCATTCTTTTTCCCTTTTTTGAGTTGGAATCTTACTCCATCACCCAGGCTGGAGTGCAGTGGCACACTTAGCCCTCCCAGCATCAACCTGCTGGGCTTCAGTGATCCTTCCACCTCAGCCTTCCAAGTAGCCGGAACTACAGGCATGCGCTACCACGCCCAGCTAATTTTTGATTTGTTGTAGAGACAAGGTATAACCAAGTTGCCTGAGCTGGTCTTAAACCTGTGGGCTCAGGTAATCCACTCAACTCGCCCTCCCAAAGTGCTGGGATTACAGGCTGAGCCACCGAACCCGGTCTAAAGTTGGCCATTCTATAGTCATTTGGCATTTGAAGCAAATTGGAAAGGTGAAAAAGCTCAAAGGTGGGTGCCTCAGGAGCTGACTGAAAAATTTTAAAATCATCATTTTGTAGCATCATCATCTCTTATTCTACACAACAACAACAAACCATTTCTCAATCGGATTGTGACTTGCAATGAAAAGTGGATTGTATATGACAACTGGCAAAAGTCCAGCCTAAGTGATTGAACCAAGAAGAAGCTCCAAAGCACTTCTCAAAGTCAAACTTGCACCCAAAAAAGGTCATGGATGGTCTGCTGCCACTCTGATCCACTACAGCTTTCTGAATCTCGATGAAACCATTTACTAAATAAATTTAATACATAAAAAATTTAGGAATTTAATTTAATACATCATGGTGGTTAATAACTTATTTTATTTTATTATAGAGATTTGGGGTACAGATAAGGATTAACTGCACAAGTAGGCTTCATACAGGTGAAGTCTGGGCCTCCAACTGGTCCTCACTTCACCTGGTTTGAGACCAGGTACGCTTTGTGTTGTTATATGCCACCCTCCCTCCCTCTCCTGGCAGTGCCCAGCAGCTGCCAATCCCTCCCTACATTTTATTTATCCAGTTCACTTTCAATGGACAATGGGGTTGATTCCATGCTTTTTGCTATTGTGAATGGTGGCAATAAACGTGTGTGCAGCTGTCTCTTTTGCATGCTCAGCAAATCAATGAGATGCACCAAAAACTGCAGTGCCTGCAGCCAGCACTGGTCAATAGCAAGGGCCCAGTTCTTTACCACCACAACACCCAACCACACGCCGCACACAACCAACCCTTCAAAAGTTGAACCAATTTGGCTATGAAGTTTTGCCTCATTCACCATATTCACTTGTCTACTCACCAATCAACTACCACTTCCTCAAGCATCTCAACAACTTTTTGCAGGGAAAACACTTCCACAGCAGAAGGCAGAAAATGCTTCCCAAGAGTTTGTGGAATCCCAAAGCATGGATTTTGTGTTACAGGAATAAACAAACTTGTTTCTCACCAGCAAAAATGTGTTGATTGTAATGGTTCCTATTTTGATTAAAAAAGATGTGTTTGAGCCTAGTTATAGTGATTTGAAATTTACCATCCAAAACCACAATTACTTTTTTTTGCGTGAGCCTAATAGCTACCAACAGAGACTTCCCATCCCAAACTCATTATTCTTCATGGAACAACTTTGAACTCAATACAGAGACTGCAAATGGGTGATACATGACACACCCCCGCCCCCCGCCAGATATTTTCATGGTCTGTTTGAATAAGGAAGCCAACATAAAATGTATTTTCTGGAAGTTCAAATATAAGTAAGATTTTGTGCGGAAATTGCTTCCTTCAATGTATTTGAAGAACCCTATAAAGCTAAGCTTTGTAAAATGTAAAATAATAATAATAACAACATCTACGTATAAGGAGGTGAATGGTGTTAATACCCTAGTGTCAAGGGAAGAGGGGGTATCTGGTCTCAACTGATGTTACTCCTTACTTACAGAGGGTCAGCATGTGATGCTCCCTGACTAACGGTGTCCTGGATACCAGAAACATCTCTCTTTATCCTTCTGCTGAAGGATGAAAAGGTGCTAATATAAGTATTTTTACATTAAACCACAAACTGCTGGGATGCAAATAATGATAAGTAAAAACTGAGAACTAGACACACGCCCATCTGGGAAAGAACAGCAGCACTCCAAAGACATGCCTAATTTTAGAAAAGCTATTTTCTATTTTGCTTATATAACTTAGTTGAAAAAGGAAGCTTTGTCTTTTAAAACTCTTTGACACTGATAACATCTGGGGATTAGAAATTTTAGTAAGACTCACAATGGGTGGCTGTTTTTATGATTGCTCTAAATGAACCCCAAGGTAAATGAGAATTTGGGGGTAAAAATAATGCAGAAATTCTGAAATACATGTTTTGGTGGTCCACATGTGTGTCAACTCCATGCTGGCAATATTTTTTCAGATGAACTTGAAAAAACTGGAGGACATTGTAGTGCAAGTGTGGGCAATTTGGAAGAATGTACGGGGTTGGTACAAGGAAAGATGATTTGGCTTGGGGAAACCTCACTGTCTTCCTTCATTCCCCCCATAACACCAATGATTGTCTCTATGATATGTTTTGAAAGACAATAAAGTGCTTATCAAATAAAAATTCAAAAATGGCTAGGTGCAGCGGCTCATTCCTATAATCCCAGCACCTCAGGAGGCCATAGCAGGAGAATTGCTTGAGCCAAGCCTGGGCAACATAGCATGGCCTCATGTCTATAAAAAATACAAAAATTAGCCAAGTTTGGTGGCACGCACCTGTAGTCCTAGCAATTTTGGAGATTGAGGTGGGAGGATCACCTGAGCCCAGGAGGTTGAGGCTGCGGTTAGCTGAGATCACGCCACTGAACTCCAGCCTAGGCAACAGAGTGAGATCCCAACTCAAAAAATAACATTAATAGGCCAGGTGCAGTGGCTCAAGCCTGTTATCCCAGCACTTTGGGAGGCCGAGGTGAGGGGATGTCTGAGCCCACGGGTTCAAGAGCAGCCTGGGCAACTTGGTGAGACCTCATCTCTACAATAAAATAAAAAAATTAGCCCGGCATGATAGTGCACTCCTGTAGTTCTGGTTACATGGAAGGGTGAGGCAGAAGGATCGCCTGAACCCAGCAGGTCATTGTTGGGGTGGCCGTGAGCATGCCACTGCACTCCAACCTGGGCAACGGAATGAGTCTCCAACTCAAAAAATATATAATAATAATAACAATAATAAATTCAAAAAATAGCTATTACCAAACTATTTCTTATTGTGTCAAATATGTAGGTGGTATTACTAATAATTTATTGTACTATTATAAATGGAGTATGCTGTGTGCAGACAATGCAAAGCAAGAAGCTGGGAGGAAATGGAGAGAACCAGGAAAAAAGGGACGCACCCCTTAGTGAAGGCCACTAGTATCCACCCCAGCCTGACCTCACCATACAGAAAAACAACACAGCTGTATTGTTTGCAAAGGAATGCTCTGATCTCATCGTCTGTCTCCTTCCGTACATCCCGTATTCCCCCTGAGTCCTTGAGTTCACAAGGCCTGGGTTGAAATCCTGGTTCCACCATTTGCTCACTGTGTGGCCTCAGGCAAGAAAACTGATGATGCCTGGGTTCCCTCAACTGTGAAATCACCATAGTTGCTTCCTTATTAAACACTTGCCCAGTTATAGCTCTTTTTATGTTTACCTTCTCTAAATGAATGCATCGTAAGAAAAATGTCTGATAAAACAACCAACCCAAAAGCCAGCAAGAAATTCAACATCTCCTCAGTCTGTTCAAATGTCCACAAAACTGTCACAAGGAAGCCCTCCCTGTTTCATGATGGTACAATTTGCAGCAGTTAAAAAATGAGGCAGAGGCCAGGAGCAGTGGCTCATGCCTGTAATCCCAGTACTTTGGGAAGCAGAGGTAAGAGGATTGCCTGGACCTGCAGGTTCAAGATCAGCCTGGACAACATGGAGAGACCTCATCTCTACATAAGTCAAAAAATGAGCTGGGCGTGGTGGCACACACTTGTAGTTCCAGCTACTTGGAAGGCTGAGGCAGAAGAATTGCCTGAGCCCAGCAGGTTGAAACTGTGGTAGGCTGTGAACAACGTGCCACTGCACTCCAGCCTGGGCAACAAAGTTGAGACCCTGATTAAAAACAAACAAACGAGGCAGTGATTCTAAAGCCTTGGAAATTTCAGTTTCCATTATATGGTGTTACATATAACTATATTAAGGGGTTCCCATGGACCTCCTTATTACCATATCTAGATTTTTTTAAAATTACATGTTTGTTATATTATGATTAATTGATTTATTGCTGTGTGTAGGAGCATACCAAAGAAAATTTAGTCATTGAGTTCAGTATAACACGGCTTTTGTGGAAAAAACAAATGACTTGAATAACTCTGTCATGGGGTCAGAGTGCAGGAGCAGGACTTGAGCTTCAGGACGCCAGCCAATCCTGCTGAGGTCTGGGTTAGAGAAAGGCCAGGGGAGTGGAGACATGAGCAGCTAAGAAGCATCTAGAAAAGCTCCTGGGTTTAGTTTGGGATTGAAACAAAAGGAATTATTTAAATTGTCTCCATATATCCTTGTAGAAACAACATGTAAGTTTGGCAGAGATCAAATCCATTTTTTAAAAATGTGCTGTTCTTAAATCTGAGATAACCATGAAGGCAATGGTCTTTCCTGGTTTATATGTACATAGATTATTATGGTACTATAACCCACACAAAAGTGAGTGGGAAATGGCTAGGCGTAAAACATCCAGGAGAGAAACCCTATCTTGTGATCTGCATGGCCTCTGCAATGTGGGGGAATGTCTCAGGTGTGGTTCGGCATGGAAGTGATCATCTTCCTGCTAGAAGCCTGATGATAGAGCGCACTCTTCCTGGTGCCCCACATGGGAGAGCCCACTCCCAGGTAGAAGGCGGCTGCTATGGGCATCTTACCAAGAACCTGTTGGAGGCGCCTAAGCCTCCTTAGCTACCCGTCTTATATAAACCTGGAGCAGTAATTTAGGAAGAACAGCTGCTAGAGCTATAAAAATCTAGCAGATGAAGGTTGGGCTTAAAATCTAAGGCCTGAGTAATTGCAGCAAGAGACACCGAGAAGTCTCTGCAGTTAACTGAAACAGGAAGTGGCCATTTTGCTCAGAAACAGAAAACTAAGCACTACACGTTCTCACACACATATGGAAGCTAAACGGTCCCCAAATTGGAAATAATAAACACCGGGGACACCAATAAGGGAGAGGGGTTAGGGTTCAGAAACTACCTATGGAACACAGCACTATCTGGGGGATGGGTGACCTGAGACCCAGTCTCCACTACACAGTACGGCCATTTAACAAACATGCATGTGTACTCCCTGAATCCAAAAAGGACCATTTTGGTTTGGATTATTATGGGATAAAGGACATGGAAAGGGTTTACAGAAGGAAAAGGAACTGGAGAAAGAACAGGAAGTGGATTGAGCCATTTCTCCAAGTGACACCACACTGAGAAGCTGACCAGCTCCCTTGCGAGGGGGACATGGGTTTATGCCTCCATTCTCTTGTGTGTTATCTGTAATTAGAAGCACATTTGTATGTGTGCAGTGTCTGTGTAGACATCAGCTTAAGTGTCATTTCATGCACCAAGTCTGAATGGAAGCAGCCGCCCGACCCCAGGATTGATAAGGATTCAAAGTCTGAGTCTAGACAAAAAATGACATTGTGCTATGCCCTGGATGCAGAAGGGAACAGGACCCAGGAATAGAACCTTGGTCTTCACTGGTAGGTCAATGATAGCTGGTCCATTTTTAACAGGCGCTATCATTTCCAGTGAATCTTTTTGTTATTATTAGAAAGCTCTAAGTCCAAGGGATTCTTTAAGGTGTTGAACAAGATTGTTATCTGGGTCAGGCAGCTCCTTGGGAACAATTACTGCTAAAATGCCAGGGCCAAGAAAGTGCACAGATGACAGGCAATGGACCTTACAGCATGTTCCCAACAAGACCAGTTTCTGAGTGAGCCCCAAGCTGGGACAGAAAACCACTGCATGGCTTACCCTTCACCCCGCAGAGTCCAAGAGGAGATGGCCAACGGCAGTGCAGGGATTAAGGGTAGTCTGTGAAACGCTCACTAAAGAAACAGAACAAATACCTTCCTGGAAGGCTAACACATAACTGACTTCTCTCTTGGATTCCCAGCTTGCTTTAAAGAGCAAAGGATGCTTGATTGCACTTCATTTGAGCAGAAAAATGGGTTAAGTGAAAGATGAAAATGGAAGAGCAGCTATCCACACTCACGATAGTCTAGCAGATTGAGGGCTGTGGATGAGAGAGCAGGGCATTGCCCGGAAAGAGACAGCAAGGCAACACAAAGTCTGGACTCAATTCGAACCAGTCACCTGGCTTTTGGGCTGGACTCTTTTTGCTGATGGCTAGCTTGATATGTAATCAATTTCTGATTTTCATTTTTCTAACTTAAGTGGACTAGGACACAGTTTAAGAAAATGAGCATTTGTTCTGTTTAACTGATACCGAGTAATGTGAAATACAACAGTGACAACAGTGACAACATTCAGTGCAAACAGCTGAAATGTGGATGTCAAGCAGGTGTCAGGATCACACTTAAGTGCATTCCTTGGGTTCTCACATTTAATCCTCAGTATTAAATACACATAGGGTCTGATGCATGTCAGGCACTGCTCCTAGCTCTTTACAGACATTAATATATTTTGGCCAGGCGTGATGACTCATGCCCATAATCCCAACACTTTGGGAGGCTGAGGTGGGAGGATCGCTTGAGCCCAGGAGTTCAAGACCAGCCTGGGCAACATAGTGAAACCCTGTCTCTAAAAAAACTTTAAAAATTAGCCAAGTGTGGTGGAATGTAACTGTAGTCCCAGCTACTCAGAAGGCTGAGGTGGAAGGATCACCCAAGCCCAGGAGGTGAAGGCTGCAGTGAGTTGTAATTGTGCCATTGCACTCCAGCCTGGGCATCAGAGTGAGATT
Organism: Carlito syrichta; assembly: GCF_000164805.1. Taxonomy (NCBI): domain Eukaryota; kingdom Metazoa; phylum Chordata; class Mammalia; order Primates; family Tarsiidae; genus Carlito; species Carlito syrichta. The sequence goes on from NW_007025638.1 coordinate 181,830, forward strand.
CCAACTCAAAAAAAAAAAAAAAAAAGTTCAGGGTATACAACAGCCTAGTAAGGTAGGTACTACAATTTCATAATGAAGACATTGAAGCAGAGCTTAAGGAAGGTAGCCCAGGCCACACACAGCCAGTCAGCGGCAGAAGCAGAATAGGGTTCAGGTGAGCCTGTGAAGTGAACCTCTAAACACTGTCATGTGAGAGGTGCACTCACTCCCCCAATGCCACAGAGATAGACCTTTTACTAGATGAGACTGTCTTATATTGCCTTAAGAATTAAAAAAAAAAAAAAAAAAAGAATTCGAGGAAATCTGGTTATTGCATAATCAATAACATTCGATTTTCATATGATGAATTTTCAGACCTGCCTGGGGGGAAAAAATATCTGAATTCTCAGATTTTACTTCTAAAATCGCTTATGCACACTTCTGTTTCAGAGGAGACTACATGAGCTCATGCCTGAGTCTGTATCACCAGAAGGAAAGAAGACAAGGTTTCTGAGGCCCCTCGGATAACAGACCTGTATGGCCTGATCCAAGGGCGTTATTGAGACTGAATTTTACAGACCTGAGTCACACATTTAGCTTTGCGGAGTCTGTCCAGAGAAGGCCTCTTCCTTCACACCACCCGCTCGTCAAGTCATGCTGGGTGAAGAAGTGTGAGGTGCCTCAGCATCCACGTGCAACCAAATGAATCCCAAGCCAGGCACAATGGCTTTGGGATTCTCCATGGCTCCACTTTCTCCATACCCCTCCTCTCATGTATTACGGGGTTCCAGGGGAGTTGGGGGGAATGCATTCATCCACGTGTTTATCATTGTGCAAAACTCAAGCCCCTTTACTTCTCAAGGAGAGATCAAGCCCCTGAAGCAAACTCAGAAAGCATGAGTCAGAAGACAATGTGCTATGACGAGAGTACATTTAAGAACAATACCTTGATGTGAAAGCCGCTCTCCAGTCTTGATTTGTTGATAAAATTATACTCTTGCACCCCCCAGCCAATTTCACCAACATACTCATGTTTGTATTTTGCTGGCAAGCTTCTGTTGGAGGCTGGCCTCCATAAATAGCGGAGATCTCCAGTTTTTTCTAATGCTGGATGCTGTTCCCCTACATAGGAAGCATGCTGGTGAATTTTAGGTAAGTGATCCTTGATATAATTCGGACCTAGAAATCACAGAAAAAAAAGCCACTTAAAAAAATTCTCCACACTTTATTCTAAGATGCTTTAATTAATTTAACAGTGAAAATAATAATTGCTAATGATGACATGATACTTAATATGTTCTAGGTGCTGTTACAAGTTTTTTAGACACGTTAATTTATTTGTTTTGTTTTGTTTTTTTATTCGGGGTCTCACTCTGTCACACAGGCTGGAGAGTAGTGGCACAATCACAGTTCACCTCAGTCTCAACCTCCTGGGGTTAGGAGATCCTTCTGCCTCAGCCTCTCAAGTAGCTGGTACTACAGGCACACATCACCACACCTGACTAAATGGTTGTGTGTGTGTGTGTGTGTGTGTGTGTTTGAGTTTTACTCTGTCACCCAGGCTGAAGTGCAGTGGCACGCTCACAGCTACCACAGCCTTGACCTGCTGGGTTCAGGTGATCCTTCTGTCTCACAAGTGGCTGGAACTACAAGCACATGCTACCATGCCCGACTAATTTTTTGATTTATTGTAGAGATCAGATCTCGCCAAGTTTCCCAGACTGGTCTTGAACCCTGGGGGCTCAGGCAATCCTCTCACCTTGGCCTCCCAAAGTGCTGGGATTATAGGCGTGAACCACCATACCCAACCTGACTGAATTGTTTTTTGGTTTCTTTGTACAGATGAGTTCTCACTATGTTGCCCAGGCTAGTCTCAAACTCCTGGGCTCAAGCAATCCTCCTGCCTTGGCCTCCCAAAGAGTTGGGATTACAGGCATGAGCCACCATGCTTGGCCAATTTAACTAATGCTTATTAATAACTAAACGAGATAGGTAGAATTATTTCCTCCCAATTTACAGGTGGGAAAAAATGGGCACAGAAAGATTGGTTACTTGTCCAGAATCACAGCTAACAAGACCTTCACACTCAGGCAGGCTGCCAGGAAGTGGGGGCTGTTATTTACCCTCACTAAGCTGCTTTGTTTATAAGTAACTTAATATGGACATATTATATATACTAAAATTTCTCACACATGCCACAGTTGCAAGATGTAGGCCTTCAGACAGGGAGGTGCTTTGTCTAGATAGATAAAATCTGAAATAAGAATTAGAACACTCTCCAAATGTCTTAGTAACAATTGAAAAAGAGAGAAAATTGTTGGATTGAAAGGACCGCTTATAACAAATGATTACCAAAGGCAGACGTATTTGACAAACATTTGTATTTCAAATGTAAAACAATGAACAAAATAATCAATGAGTTATAGAAGCAGATAAAATAAACAAAAATAAGATTTGGAAAAGATCGCTTAAATAGGTCAGACACAGTGGCTCACTTGTAATTCCAACACTTTGGGAGGCAGAGGCAGGAGGATTGCTCGAGCCCAGGAGTTTGAGACTAGCCTAAGCCACACAATGGGACCTGTCTCTACAAAAAAATAAAAATAATTAGTTGGATGTGGTGGCACATGCCTGCAGTCCCACCTACTCAGAAGGCTGAGGTAGGATTGCCTGAGCTCAGGAGGCTGAGACTGTGGTGAAGCATGATCATGCCACTCTACTCCAGCCCTTCAGCCTGGGCGACAGATTAAGACCCTGACTCAAAAAAAAAAAAAAATTGTCCGAATTTTTCTTCTTTTTTTTAAGAGGCAGAGTCTCCCTGTGTTGCCCAGGCTGGAGTGTGGTGGCTGCTCACATGTGTGAACATAGCACTCTACAGCCTAAAACTCCTGGGTCAAACAACCCTTCCATCTCAGGTTCCCAAGTAGCTGATACTGCAGTCATGCACCAGTGAGCCCAGCTAATTTTGGTATTTAGAGTTCATGTGAAAGTGAAAAGGGGAGCTAAGACTTTCTGGAAGAAATGGTACTTGCTGATTAAAATACACAGTTAATCTACTGGCCCTGGAAGAATTTCAAAAGATCCAGAGCCAAACCAGGTGTAGCATTGTATGGGCAGACTGAGGCCACAAAGAAGGAACTTTATTTCTGCTACCAAAGGCTGAACAAGACCTTGGAGGTAGCCGCTATGCTGTATGTCACAACATCACCTGACCCCGTGACTGTTTTCATCTTGCTCTTGAATTAGGGAGACCCGTATTTACAGAAAGTTCAGGGGGGCAAGGGTCTTGGACCACCACCCCTGCCACCTGGGCCAGGGGAAAGGTCAATGTATACAATAGGTCTGTGCTCAGAAAAGGAATCTCAACTTTCGAAAAAAAAATGTGGGAATTCGTCAGAAATGCAATTTCCACAGGTGTTTTCACATTTTCCTAGTCACCATCTCTCCCCATGATGCACTGAGTACTCACTGAGTGGTTAATTTCAGTTTTCTTGCTTCAGGTTTTCACTTAGATACTACTCCTTTGGTAAAGTGTAGAATTGTCAGCATAAAAAACTGTTTTCTCTTTCCATATGACAGGTGTTGAGGTCTCATCTACAAAACTCCTGTCATAAGGAAATTTTGGCACTCTCATCTAAACAGAGTGGAATATGGAAGAAATGTGTTAGTCTTGCTGGAATTTCAGTGTGTTTAAGCTAGTGTTTTTCCAAATGTTTCATCAAATACTGCCCCCTAAGTGCATGGAGCTTGTATGTATGTATCAGGGGTAGCGATCCTCAGTTACATACATTTGGGAACACAGCTTGCTACGTTTGCCTTTTAGATAGTCACAGCAGATGAAAGCATATTAAGAATCTGAGAAGTGCTGTGGTAAATAAACGTGCTTACAATTACAGAAGCCACTGTTGCCCAAACATTTCTTCCCTACTGGGTCATTTACACGCATCCTACAGACACAGAAAGACTGAGGAAATCTTGACCCTCTGTATAATGTTTCAGTTATTTTTAAATTTTTTTCATCACCACATACTACTATAAACGTGAGAACAGATACATATGAGGTTAGATCCCTCCTTGCTCTGTGGCCTACAATATGTTTTGAAAAGAGCCATGACTGGCCCGCTGTCGTAGTGTGCATTGCTGCAACAAACTACCTGAGACTGGGTATTTTATAAGAAACAGAAATTTATTTTTCTCACAGTTCTGGAGACCAGAAAGTCCAAGATCGAGGGGCTAGAAGGTGCAATGTCTTGTGAGGGCTGCTCAAGGTGACATCTTGTTGCTGTGTCTTCTAGAGGGGAGGAACACTGTGTCTTCACAGGACAGGAGGCAGAAGGGCAAGCAGGCTGAGTTCTGCGTGAAGCCTCGTATGCAAGAGCCTTCATCCCACTCACGAGGGAGGAGCCTTATGACCTCATCACCTCCAAAAGCCCCCACCTCTTAACACTCTCACATTGGCCACTAAGTTTCAACACCTGAATTTTGGAGCAGACACATTCAACCCATAATGCAAGCAGAGCCAAAAGCTCTTAGTTTTAGAGGGTGTGGTGAGAAGTACACATGCTTTGCAACCTGTGTGTTTGTGTGTGTGTGCCTAGTCAGTCCAATAAACATTGAAGAAAGGACCCAGCTACACAATGTGTGTCACTGGAGGAGAAAATTCCATCTCCGAGGCAAGTGTTTCTTTCTGAACTCTCCTCTGAATTTTTATTGTCTCGTTTAGTTTGTTCATCTACTTATTCATTCACTGATTTATTTATTCACTTATTCAACAAATACTTGTGAACAGCTACTGTATGTCAGGTCCTGTACTAAGTGCTGGGAATTAGCAGTGAATACAGCAAACGCCCTGCCTTCAGGAACTTACATTTTAGTTGAGAGGCAGACAATGGAAATAAACAACCCTTCATCATCTTCCACCTGGGTGATCACAACAGTCTCCCAACTAGTCTTAGCTCTTGTCTCCTTTCTAACCCATCATCCACACAACTGCCAAGAGTGATCAAAAATGCAGACAACATCAAATACCTCCTTCCTAAAAAAAAAAAAAAAAAAAGTGAGATGGTTTCCTCCAGTGCTTATAAATTTGTGTCCATTCAGATTTCTCAGGACTATAGAATAGAATCTTCATAATCTGACTATAAAACCTTCCTTAACCCTTTCTCATTTTAAAAACAAACCTACAAGGCTCACTGTAGTGCCTTTTATGAACAACATGCCTAATTCCTCCAACTCAAAATTAGATACTCAGAATGATGCATTCATGGGGGTTTCACTGAATTTCATTTTTCTCCTCTATATCAAACTTAATGGATCTTTTTCACTTGTAAACTCCTGGAGGGTAAGAGTTCTATCTTATTTATCTCCGTTAACTCTTAATTGCCAGCACAGTGCTTTGAACATAGGAGACCCATCCCAAAAAAGTGTGTTGAATAAATAAGTGAATTGTTGTTTAAGTAAATGAATGAAATAATTCCATCACAAGACTGAAGTTACATAAAGTCATACTGGAAGAGAGACAACCACTTCTTTAAATATTTAATGAGCAATTTAATTTCCCAAACTGCCTTAAACCCTCCTGCCCTGAACTTTATGATAAGATACATAAGGATAAGGTCAGAGGAAAAATTGCTTTTCACTTCATTTATTTTTAATAGCTAGAGGTGGAGAGGCGGATAAGAGCTTATAGTAATATGACTTCATTCTGTAATACTGCCTCCTGAGGTCACTCCTTCATTTCAGTGACCAAAATGAAACATAGCAAGGAAATAAATCAAAGGAATCAAGTGGAGCATGGAAATGAGTGTTTCAATATATATATTTGATACTCTGTTGACAACATGAGCATAATCTGCCCCATGCAGATGTGCAGTGCAAAACAGCGGGACTTGTCCAGGGCATCAAGGCCAGGGTCAGAGGGAGCAGTGAGAACAAGAATCTAAAAAATGAACTTTAGTGGGCATCTCTGACCTGTGCTCATGGTGGGGGGGAGGGGATCCGTTAGAGATTAGTTACAACTGTTAATGTGAATAAGACTCTCCAGTTCTGACAGATACTACAGAATGGACTCAAGAACTGGAAAATGCTTTTAAAAACTTTTTTCCAGAGAGGGTCTCATTCTGTTGTCCAGGTTTGAGTACAATCATAGATCACTGCAGCCTTGAAGTCTCAGGTTTCAGTGATCTTTCCATTTCAGCCTCTCAAGTAGCTGGGACTACAGGCAGGTGCCACCACACCTAGCTAATTTATTTAAAAGTTTTTTGTATCGAGACCCACCTGGGCAGCGAGACCTCATCTCCACAATAAATCAAAAAATCAGCCGCTGGAGCCCAGCAGGCGAGGCTGCAGTGGCCGGGAGCGGCCACTGCACTCCAGTCTGGGCGACCGAGTGAGACTCCAACTCAAAAAAAAAAAAAAAGTTTTTTGTAGAGTTGGGGGTCTCGCTTTGTTGCCCAGGTTGGTTTCAAACTCCTGGTCTCAAGCAGTCCTCATGCCTCAGCCTCCCAAAGTGCTGGGATTATAGGCATGAGCCACCACACCCAGCCATGAACTGGACAATTTTTAAATGCTGCGTTTCTTCAATTAGTACTATTATGCAATGGACCCAGCCATTGGAAGAATCAACAGGCTCAGTTTGTCATATTTCTGAATGAGCCAAATAACCATCAGGCAGTAGCATCCTTGCTACAAACATTAGTTCTTTTCTCAAATTATAAGCCTTCTTGTGGACAACCTGAAAGTGTTAGGGGCAGCAGTTATTAATCAAACTGCTTCCAATAGTAAATTTGTGGGATTATTGCATCAATAAGGTAACTGCTATGATAGTTACACATAGAACTATAAATTGGAATTCAGAGTTATAAAGAATTAAGAGGGCCGTGTATAGTGGCTCACACCTGTAATCCCAACACTTTGAGAAGTCTAGTCAGGAGGCTCCCTTGAGCCCAGGAGTTCAAGACCAGCCTGGGCAACATAGCAAGACCCTGTCTCTATTTTTAAAAATAAATTAATTTTAAAAAAAGAATCAAAAGGATCCACTTGACAGTTATATACAGTTCAACCAATGGTTTAAATAACATGGGAATCACCCAACTATGCCCAGCACTGGGTCAGTGTGGAGAAAGGTCATATGACACGGTATCTCTTATGCTGGTTTCTCATAGTCTAAAGAAGACCATGCTCACCACCTAAAGGAAGCATTGTCTACTCTTCATGGCAGACACTATTTATTACTCACTGAAACTTTAAAGTACAATTTGATCTATTTCATGTGTGTGCTCAAAAACATTTCTGGACTTTTACTTGGAAGATAAAACTGACAGACCCATCTTGACAAAATTTGCAACCAGATAAGTCTCCACGTACTCCCCTCCCCACATCCGGAGGGGAAATCTAATAGATAATAAGTGTGACATTCTTTTTTTGTGTGGGTGGGCTTGAATCTTCCTAGTCTACATGTGCATGAAATGCTCACCATTCATGTAGATAGACTGTAGACATTTCACAAGAAAAATAGCAAGATCTATGAATATACAACTAATAACAATCCATTAGGGCAGCGGTCTCCAATCTTTTGGCATTAGGGATCAGTTTTGTGGAAGACAGTTTTTCCACGGACTAGGAAGTGGGGATCATCAGGCATTAGATTCTCATAGGAGTGGGCAACCTAGATCCTTCAATGCACAGTTCACAAAAGGGATGGCGCTTCTGTGAGAAATCTGACAGCAGGTGGAGCTCCGTTCACCCGTAGCTCACCTCTTGCTGTGAGACCCAGTTCCTAACAATCCACCGACTGGTACCAGTCTGTGGACCCGGGGTTAGAGATCCCTGCATTAGAGTACTGCAAGTAACAGGTAATCCATTGCAAAAATGGATTAAATAATAAAGAAAAATGATGTCACATAGTAAGAGCTTCTGAGGTAGGAGGAATCCAGGGTTGCTTAATTCAGTAGCTCAACGATATCTCCAGAGCCCCGGGTTCTTTCCGTCTGAGTGTGCTGTGCCCTACTTTTACCTTCAGGCAGATGCCTCTTGAGGTTCCAAGGAGCCTGTCAGTTTCACGTATCATAGGCAGATACAATAATGTTCAAGAAGGGGTGTGTGTGTGTGTGTGTGTGTGTGTGTGTGTGTGTGTGTGTGTGTGTGTGTGTTTAATCAGCAGGGAAACCCTTCTTAGAAAACCCCAGACACATTCCTCTCTCATTCTATTTGCCAGGATTGAGTCATTCATCTCTTCCTAAAACCCAGCACTGGCAAAGAAATTGGGATTTCAGTGACTGGCTTGGATGATTCAGAATTTAATCCTGAGTCATGTGAGGTCAGGGTAGATACCCAAATAAAATGGAAGCTCCCTAGAAAGAGGAAGGGTGTACTGGCTTCTGGTTATCAGCTACAAGCATAAAGGAAAACATTCCTTACAGAAAACATAATGCAACTTTGTACTGCTGCTTTACAATCTACTTTTAACATCACATAAAATCGTTCCAAGCCACTTCTCTTCTCTTGCTTGCTAGATTACAATGAGTCTGGTGTTTGTGCCGCTATACCTGAGGATATGGCTGTATACTAAAGAGATGCAAAGAGATGGAAACCAGCCAGGGGCTTGGTCAGAGGCATCTCTACGAAATGCATAGCAGAGAGCAATTTTTGGCGTTCTTCCAAATTCAAACTCTTTTATCTAGAGCAGAAGCCAGTAGACATTTTTGTATAGGGCAGGTTAGTAAATGCTTTAGCTTGCAGACCACACGTACTATTTCTAGCTCAGCTGCTCATGCCTGCCATTGCAATATGTAACTGGTAAGTGCAGCTGTGTTCTAATAAAACCTAACCGATGGACACTGAGATTAGAGTTTTGTATCGTTTTCATGGGTCAGTAAATGTTATTCTTCTTTTAATTTTTTTCAATCACTTCCAAGGTGAAAGACCATTTTTAGGTGTACAGAAACAAGTGACAAGCCAGATTTGGCCCACAAGCCATCCATGTTTCTCGCTTGCCTCACACCCCTTCCATGCACATTTTAGATATGAAGCTTCACTATTTGTTAATGGTTTTACATCACTGCAAAAATAAGCATCTCATTTAAATGCACTATTTTGCAGATTAATAAAAGAGTACACGTTTTAGTTGTACAATAATAGGTTCCACCGAGTACAGTGGCTTATGCCTGTAATCCCTACACTTTGGGAGGCTGGGGAATTGCTTGAGGCAAGGAGTTCAAAACCAGCCTGGGTAACACAATGAGACTCTATCTCTACAAAAAAATTTTTAAAAATTAGCCAGGCATGGTGGCGTGTGTCTGTAGTCTCAGCTACTCAGGAGGCTGAGGCAGGAGGATGGCTTGAACCTCCTATTTAGAGGATATACTGAGCTGTGATCACACCACTGCATTCCAGCCTGGATGAGAGAGGGGGACGGAGAGGGGCAGGGGGAGGGGAGAGGAGAGTGAGAGAGACTCCTTGTTTTCTCTAAAAACAAACAAGCAAGCAAACAAATAATAGGTCCCGAGAGAGAGTTTTGCTTTACTTTGCTGGTATCAATGTGGCCTCCATTTCATTTCTGTCTTTTGACCATTGGTTTTCTTAGAATTGAGTTGTGCAAGTGACCAGTGAGATGATGTGAATATAAAATAGATTTACCAGTACAATAAAAATCTAAAAGTGTGGGAAGGGGAATACTAAATTATACAGACAGATTGGAATTACTATCATTATAAGAGTTGCCCTGGCTTTCCTCACACTGTAGAGGCTGAGGTATACCCTGCTCTGTTAGTGCTTAGAGTAACAGCAGTGTTTTCAAAGAGCAGGGCACAAAATGGTGAGGGAAAAACAGGGCTCTCAATCCTCCAGTCTAATGCTGTGGGTTGTGAGAGGTACCCATGGGCTTAATACTAGTGTTGCTTCAAAAAGAGAAAAGAAATTGACCACTTTAAATGTAGGCATTGACGGAAAGGAGTACCACAATTACAGACACGTTAAAGAGTCATTTATGAAAATGACACTTTTTAGCTGGGATGAAATACAGTAATTTCCTGCTGTGTCCCTTGGGTAAACAGTACATCGGGAAAGGCTTGTCTGTGTCTAGATGGCAGTGAGTGACTTCAGTTTAGGCCAGGATAATTTAGACCAGTAAGTGGTATTTCTCAACCGTGTAAATTATATCATAAACAAGTAAAAATGGCTAAAAGTATGCTGTAAAAAAAAAAATACATGAATCCGCTATTTGGATTATCAAGAAATATTTAATTGTAAAAAGCAAATAAGCAGCAGATTCTTCACATTTTTTGATATCTTTTATAACACCTTTTGCCTTTATCTGCTTAGACAGCCAGAGGACTGACTGACTGCTTCCAGATCATTAAGAAGATTGAAATAAAATGACCCGTATTCATTCCAAGAATGAATTTCACTTCACTACATCACAGCATTTAGCTTTAAAAATGGATTTATAAGCAGGTAAAGTATTAGGCAGATAAAGTCACATGAGAGCAAGATCGACAAATTCATTTAAATTTTCTTATCAGTCTGCATCTGAATTGTTCTTCCTTTAAGGATTTATTTTCCCATCCCTTGAGCAAAGTTGTTGTTTTTGGGTTTTTTTAGAACCAACTTGGTGTAACAGGAAGAGCACTTGGAAAAGGATAATGGCAGTTAAGATTTTGGTCTTGGCCTTGCTGCCTTTGGCAAAGAGAGCTTGGGAAAGTCATTTTATCTTCCTTGGTTAACTTCAATTTCTTTTTTTTTAAACAGCTTTATTGATGTGTACTTGACATACAATAAACTGCACACATTTAAGGTATACAACATGTACATTTTTACATATGTGTACACATATGAACAGGGTTGTCAGATTTAAAATACAGGATACCCAGTTAAATTTGAATTTTAGACAAACAATGAAACATTTTTTAGTATAAATCCCAAACATTGCACAGTGTACATTTATACTAAGAAAAAGTCTTCATCTGAAATTCAGATTTAGTGGGGCACCCCACATTTTTATTTGCTAAATCTAGAAGCCCTATCCATGGACTATCACTACCACAGCAATCAAGAACACATCCATCACTCCCAAAATGTCTTCAGGCCCCTTGTGGGTCCTCTCTTTTCCCACTCCCTGCCCTTTTCTCATTCTCAGGCAACCACTTTTCTGCTTTGTGTCACTATAGATTAGTTTTCATTTTTTAGAACTTGATATTCACAGCATTATGGCCTACAGTATGCATTCTCCTTTGTGTGTTTCTTCCTACAGTAAGCATCATGATTTTGAGATCATCCACATTATAACAAGTAACGATAGTTTATTCCTTTTTACTGCTGAGTAATATTCTGTTGTACAGATAAGCAACAGTTGACCCATTTACCTGTGGATGGCCTTGCAGGTTCTTTTCAGTTTGGGGTTGTCACAAATAAAGCTGCTATAAGCATTTGTGTATAAATCTTTGTATGGGCATAGGCTATCATGTCTCTTGGGTAAATGCCTAGGAGTGGAATGGCTGGATTCTATGGCGGGTATGTTAATTTTTAAAGAAACTTCCAAATTGTTTCGAAAGTGGTTTTATACCTTCGCAGTGGCAGCATATTAGAATTACACTTTCTCCGCATCTTTGCAGACACTTGGTCTTCTGAATTTGTGTTTCTAATAGATACATAGTGCAACTGCAGTTTTAAGTTGCATTCTCCAATAACTCATCCTTTGAGCATCTTTGCTTATTTGCCCTTTAGCTATCTTCTTTGGTGACATGTTCAAATCTTTTGCCCATTTCTTAGTTGTCTTGTTTTCTTATTCAGAGGTTTGTTGTTTGAGTCGGGACCTCCATCTGTCACCCAGGCTGGAGAGCAGTGGAACGATCATGGCTCACTGCAGCCTTGACCTTCTGGTCTCAGGTAATCATCCTTGGGCCTCAGCCTCCCGAGTAGCTGGGACCACAGGTGCATGCCACTATGCTCAGCTAATTTTTTTGTTTATTGTAGAGATGAGGGCTTGCCATTTTGCCCAGGCTGGTCTTGAACTCCTGGATTCAAGCAACCCTCCTGCCTCTGCCTCCCAAAGTGCTGAGATTACAGGTGTAGCCACTGTACCTGGCCCTTATCAAGTGTTATTTATATACTCTGAATACAAATCGTTTCCCACATATGTCCTTTGCAAATATTTTCTTCTAGTTTGTGCTTGTATTTTTGTTCTCTTAACAGAGTCTTATAGAGAATAGAAATTTTTAATTTTGATAAAGTTTAGTTTATAAATTTGTCCTTTAATGGCTCATACTATATGTATTATATCTAAAAGATCTTTGCTTAACCCAAGGTCCCAAAAATTTTTTACCTGTTTTCTTTTAGAAGTTTTATAGTTTTAGGTTTTTACATATAGGTCTATGATCCATTTCAAGTCAATTTTTATATAGGATAAAAGATAAGATATGAAGCTCAATTTTTTCTGCATATGGATATACAGTTTTTCTAACACCACTTGTAAGATACTATCCTTTCTTCACCAAATTGCTTTCATACCTTTGTTTTAGTGATATGTGTCATTAAATACATGTATGTACATCATTAAATATACATATCATATTTCGCACACATACATACATACGGTGTTTGTTAATGGTCCCTGTGTAAAATGTATTTCTTATTGTAAAGTTGGAAAGCTACAATAGTCACAATTTTTTTTCTCTCTGCTCTGCTCTCTTAATCATACTTATCTGTCACTTCTATATATTTAGTCCTTCCTCCTTGAATTTCCACTACTCCAAAACTCCATTTTCTGTGGAATATATTTATGATCACCTCAGGAAACCATTGTTTTCACTGTTCCTTCCAGCTTTCCCTCTCCTCTCTGCTGCACAGGGAGATGATGAAACGTCATGCTTCTCCCTGCCAAGTTTATATCACTCTCTGTGTAATTCACACTGTGACCTTTCATTCAATATTTCTTGTGGTTTGCAATTGGTTTACAGAAAATCATTTCCTTTTTCATTTGTTTTGCTTTATTGGGAGGCATTATGATGTGGAGAAAAGAGAACGGCCCCATACTTCACCTAAACTCCATTTCATAACTGGCTTGTAACCTTCTTCAAGATACTCGCTCTGAGACTCAGATTCTGTCTTAAAAATAAAACCAAATCTAACAACGTCATATAGTTGTTGTAGGAATTAGCGAGACACTGTATTTTTACCATACAAAATTAATGTTTAGTCCTGTTTGGGCACCTCATAGAAGCCCAAGGACAGCCATTATCACCATGTAATGCACCTTCCAACCACTTCTGTCATCTCCCCCCATTCACATCTTCCACTATGCTAATGCCACTGTAGATGATTAAATCCAATGCCCCAAATGACCATAGTGAGGAATGTTTAATGATTTTACACAGGAGAGATCAGACTTCATTGTAATTTTAAAAGAGCAAGATATTTTTCTTCCACAAAAGAGACCTTAAAAATCTCCCCCCTAGGCCAGGTGTGATTGCTCACACCTGTAATCCCAGCACTTTGGGAAGCTGAGGTGAGAGGATTGTCCAGGAGTCTAGGACTAGCCTGGGCAACATAGTGAGACATCATCTCTACAAAAAATAAAAGTAATTAGCCAGATGTGGTAGCATGCATCTATACCCTCAGCTACTTGTGAGGCTGAGGTGGAAGGATCACCTGAGCCCAGGAGGTTGAGGGTGGGGTGAGCTTTGATCATGCTACTGCACTCCAGCCTGGGCAACAGAGTGAGACTCCGACTCAAAAAAAAAAAAAAAAGAAAGAAAGAAAAAAAGAAAATCATTTAAAAAATGTTCCTCCTGGCTGAGCACAGTGGCTCAGCCATAATCCCAGCACTTTGGGAGGCCGAGGTGAGAGGATCGCCTGAGCCCAGGGGTTTGAGACCAACCTGGGCAACTTGGTGAGACCTCGTCTCTACAGTAAATCACAAAAACTAGCTGGGCGTGGTGGCATGCATCTGAAGTTCCAGCTACTTGGAAGGCTGAGGCAGGAGGATTGCCTCAGCCCAGCAAGTCGAGGCTGCAGTAGCCAGGAGCGTGCCACTGCTCTCTAGCCTGGACAAGAAGAGTGAGGTTCCAACTCAAAAAAAAATAAAGAAAAAATTTTCCTCCCATTATCAAAGTGGACAGAAAAAATACTCCTCTCTAAAGAGAACACAGCTACTAGAAGTGCTGACCACTTATTTAAGAGCATCAGAGCTGTAGCTCAAACTATCATTCCCCAGGACATACAAGCCAAAAGTAATAATGTTCTGTGATTGCTGATGGGACAAGAACATTCTAACTTAGACCAGATAAGAAAATATCGGGCACACAAAAGGGACTGAGACTGAACCACCGGCTGTTTTTAAGAGTTCCCACCAGCTGAGTCAATTTTGAAAAGATTGTCTGAACCTCTTCTACATGTTTTTTCACTAAATATTAAAATAAACAATAGTCACTCTATGAATTCCTAGCCTGGGTAGACTCTACCTGATTATAAATAATTGGGATTATGTATAATTCAATTCATCTAACACGTGCATTCTATTTTTATACTATATCACAACTTCACACACTTTTATTTATACATGGTAAGTTTCTGGCTGATCCTCACTATAATTTATTCATTTTTATTCATCCAACTATTGATTATATGACCTGGTATTGAATCTGCTGTGTCAAGAGTGTTTAATACCTCCTTCCAGAAACTTAGATGTAAAAAACTTCAGCTGGGGTGATTGGATATTGGGATGTTCCAAGATAATGTTAATCTGAGTCTTAACAAGTTCACAGTTCCAATGAGTAGCCTAAACTGAGAGGTACTGTGAGTCAGAGATGCACACCAGATCTCCAGGACTTAGGACCAAAGAGAGAATGTCACTTTGTTAAGAACTTTTGATAATGATTTTGTATTGAAATGATAACCATTTTGATACAGTGGATTAAGCAAAATAGACTATTAAAGTTATTTTTACCTGTTTCAATTTTCTAAACGTGGCTACCAGGAAGTTTTCAATTCTATGAGTGCTTTGAATTCTGTTTCTACTGAACAGTGCTAGTCTAGAGTTTAGAAACTTAAGAGATGTTTTGATACTTAAAGTTGGTGGATAATTATAACTGTGGCTCTAAGATTTGGAAAACTTGCTGCAATGTTTGTCAGAGAGGGCGAGGTCTGCAGGGAACATAACTGGCTGAACAGTCAGATAGAAGCAGCACAGAAGTGTCCATTCAGAAGACCAAAGGGAAACTAATTGGAGTAGCCATGTGTATGCAGAGGAAGAGCTGGTGGCTTTAACCTGTGGATAAATCTACCACGCCCTGCCAGGGAAGGCAATGCTCAACTTGTTACTCATTCCAGAAACCTGCCCCATGGGTTTCTGTAGCTAATTGCTCACAGTTGGATCCCTTTAAAGCAAGATTACACTCCCTACAGGATATATTGCACATGCTGACAGCACGAGCAAGCGTCTAAGTTTTTCATTCAACCTAATACTCATTTTTGGTCATATTATGACTTTGAACAAAACATGGAGTATGAACAATGAATTGTGGGTGATACTAAGTGACGTCAGGTAGGATTCCCAAGAGTCCACACTGGGTGTGAGAAAATAGATATAGAAGAATCTTAAAGACAGAGGTTTTTGACCTAGTGCAGTAGCTCACACCTGTAATCCCAGTACCTTGGGAGGCTGAGGCAGGAGGATTGCTTGAGCCCAGGAGCTCAAGAGCAGCCTGGGCCACATAGCAAGACCTCATCTCTACAAAAAAAAAAAAAAAAAAAGTCAAAATTGGCTAGACATGGCTATCATCCCAGCTGCTTGAGAGGCTGATGTGGAAGGATCTCCTGAGCCCAGGAGGTCAAGGCTGTGATTGTGCCACTGCATTCTAGCCTGGGCAATACCGTCAGACCCTGACTCAAAAAAAAAAAGTTTTTGAAGTCAGAGCAGTCAGAGTCTGACAATAACCTAATAATAATATGTAAATTAAAAATATGTAAAACATAGGTAGGTCAACCTCAGTGCAGCTTAGAGATTGGGGAGTCAGAGTGGCAAACATTAGTAGGACTGAGGGGGTCCCCTTTGAGAGACATAGATCAAAGAGGAGAGTTAGGATCGTCCCGGCTATTATGATTTAATGTCATGAAGCCAATGTTTAGTATTATTTTCCCTAGAATGGCAGAGTTCTAATATTGTTCTGTGAAAGTATTGACACTAGCAGTATTTTCTTCTAAAAATGTATTTTAAGCCGGGCTCGGTGGCTCAGCGTGTAATCCCGTGACTTTGGGAGGCTGAGGTGAGTGGATTGCCTGAGCCCGTGGGTTCAAGACCCGCTTGGGCAGCGAGACCTCATCTCTACAATAAAT
>NW_007025638.1:198473-200738 GCF_000164805.1 Carlito syrichta
TAAGGCTGGAATGCAGTGGCATGATCACACCTCACCGCAGCCATAACCTTCTGGGCTCAAGCAATACTCCCACCTCAGCCTCCCAGAGTAACTCAGACAACAGACATGTGCCAACACAGCCAGCTATTTTTTTTTTGGAGAGATAAGGTCTTGCTATGTTGCCCAGGTTGGTCTCAAACTCCTGGGCTCAAGCTATCCTTCCACTTTAGACTCTAAAAGTGCTGGAATTACAGGTGTGAGCCACTGAACCCGGCCCCTGCCAAACATTTTTAAAAATTAGCCAGGCATGCTCACATCTGTAGTTCCGTTACATCTGTAGTTCTGAGGTGGGAGGATCCCTTGAGTCCCAGGAATTCAAGGCTGCAGTGAGCTATGATAGCACCACTGCACTACAGCCTGGGCAATAGAGTGAGATCCTATCTCTATAAACTAAAAAAAAAGTTTAAGAATATAGTAGTTATATAATAATCATGTACTTGTTATCAATAAGCTGTTTTTAAGAAATACTATATTTAGCCAGCACAGTGCTTGGGAGGCTAGGGTGGAAGGATCACTTGAACCCAAAAGTTTAAGTCCAATTTGGGCACTGATGGGTGCAGGAAGCGACCAGAGGGGTGGCTCCCAAAATGGCACCGACACACCAGACAACAAAGGCCCTAGGTCCCAGCCTCTGTGAGCACAATTCCCTGCGCGTGCAAATTTCAAACCTTTCCACTGGCAAATTTCAAACCTGCAAGCCTCCAATTTGTAGCCAGCTTTGTTATGCATCCAGTAGGACTATAACACGGCGTTGGCCCCACCCTGCTCCCATGCAGCTCCTCCAATAGGAACATAGCACGGCCCCTTCCGGCCCTTGTCAGGCCAATAAATACAGCCCTCTCCCAGCAACTCTCTATCTGGTCTCTCTTTCTCTCTCTCTGTCGCTTTCTCCCTCTCTGCAGCTCTCTCCCTGCCTCTCTCCTACTTCCTCTCTCTCTCTTACTCTCTCTTTCTCTCTCTCTTCCTTTTTTCCCGTTACAGATCCCCTCTGTAATAGCCACTTTAATAAATCTCTTGGTCCTGGCCGGGTGTGGAGTTATTACTGGCGCCAAACTTCTTTCATTGGTGCCGTGATTCTGATCGGGTGCTCCCTCGCTTTTGTGCGGGTGTATTCCCGTAGGTGGGATCCCCAACCCAGCGCCAGTGGCCACTCCAGCCCTCCCAGACCTTCGCCACCATTTTGAGCACGTGACCTGCATCCACCAGCGACCATTGGATAGGTGAGTTCCCCAGACACGGAAGCCTGAAACTTGCCTGGGATCACCGGGGGGAACTGACCGTTGATCGTCTGGCAGCCCCTCCGGCCCCAGGGCGAGGGGAAACGCACCCCGCCTCAGCCTTCACGGCCACAGCGGACCCTGAAGGCTTCCTTTTCTCCTTTTCTCTCGCCAAGCTACAGCTAAAGGCTCTTTCCTCCTCCTCCTTATCTCTCTCACACCTTCCCATGGCTGCAGGGCTGCAGCAGGCCCCAGGGGTCCCACGTCTGCTAGCCTGCAGCGGATCTCACCCACCTCTCCCCCCCCAAGGAATCCCACGGCTGTCAGGCCGCAGCGGACCCCAGGGGTCCCACGTCTGCTGGCCCACAGCGGATTTTGAAGGACTCCCATATCTGTCGGGTAACAGGGAGCCTCGGAGGCTCCATGTTTGTTGCCCCACAGTAAGCCCTTTTCAACTGGCAGGAATTTCTAACATGCTCCTACCTGCCGCCCAGTCAAGTGCTTTTGGTCTGATTCAAAAATCCTTGCGCTAGGTGCCTTGACCCCCTCGGTTCTCCGGGAGGACCCTGGTTGTGCCAAACCTCTGTGACAACAAGCTTTGCCACAGCCACACTTTTCGGACAGCCTACTCTTCAGGGGATGCCCTGTTTAGTCTACCTGTCTGATCATGGGAGGCTCGTCATCCCTGCCGGCCGATTCCCCTCTTAAATGCCTCTTAAACAATCTCACCACACTTTCTCTTTCCCCTGATATCAAACCCAAATGCCTAATTCATTTCTGCACCCGAGATTGGCCAACATGCCCCTTAGACAACCCAAATCAGTGGCCCCCCCAGGGGTCCCTCAATCCTGATATTATTTGGGACTTATATAATTTCTGTAAGCGTTTAAAATGGTGGGTAGAGATTCCCTATGTTCAGTCCTTTTCCCTCCTCCGTGAACATCCCCACCTCTGCCTCAATTGCAATCCCTCTAATCTTTACCCTCCACTCATGCTAGCATCTGTCACC
>NW_007025639.1:0-15531 GCF_000164805.1 Carlito syrichta
GCCAGGCTCAGAGAGCACAGGCTGCCCCCTCCCAAAACTGATAAATACAGACCTCTCTCTTGCCCTCTCTCTCTCACTCCCTTTTCCCACCAGCCAGTTACAGACCTCCTTCCCTCTCCCTGTAGCCGCTGCTCTAATAAATCTCTTGGCCTCAAAGGGTACCGAGTCTCACTGGCGCCATCGTCCTTCACCCACCCTGACAGATTCCCACTATTGCCAATCCCACCTACCCTCCCGCCCTGCAGTTTCCCACTACTGCCAAACCTTTTCTTATAGTATTGATCAAGATCCACTTATGAGTGAGAACATGTGATACTCAGTTTTTTGTTTCTGTGATAGATCACTCAGTATTATAGATTCTAAGTCCATCCAAGTTGCTGTGAAGTTCATAATTTTGTCCTTCTTTATGGCTGTGTAATATTCCATTGTGTATATGTACTACATTTTTTTATCCAGTCCTTTTTCAATGGACAGCATGGTTGGTTCCATGTTTTTGCTATTGTAAATAATGCTGTCATAAACATGTGTGTACAGGTTTTTTTTGTTTTTTGTTTTTGAGTTGGAGTCCCACTCTATTGCCCAGGCTGGAGTGCAGTGGCATACTCACAGCCACCCCAGCATCGACCTGCTGGGTTCTGGAGATCCTGCATGCTACCATGCCCAGCTAATTTTTTATTTATTGTAGATACAGATATCTCCAAGTTGCCTGGTCTGGTCTTGAACCCGCAGGTTCAGGCAATCCACTCACCTTGGCTTCCCAAAGTGCTGGGATTACAGAGTGGATCACCTAGCCCAGCCTCAGGTATCTTTTTCATAGAGCAATATGAGTTTCTCCAGGTATATTCCCAGTAGGGGGATTGCAGGGTCATATGGAAGGTAGATTTTTGGTTCTTTCAGGAACTGCCAAACTTTTTACAGACGTTGTATTGTTTACACTCGCACCACATCTGTGTTTCTTATCAGAAATTTGCTCTATTACTATAATATGCATTGTATTTATTCAATTCACATCAATTTACCAAACACCTATTGAACACTACCTTATGCTAGGCAATGGTTTTGGAGACACAAAGTTGAATAAAACATGGTCCATCCTGCACTTATTTAGAATAGTAGTTTAACTTGTTATATCATGGTGGAATGCAGACAAACCAGTTTAGCCTCAGTCAAGAAATGGAGGGGAAGCAGACAGTCCTTAAATTAATGGGCAGGAATGAGGGTAGGGGAGGCAGTATAACAATGGTGGTTAAAATCTTGATCTAGAAGTTTGATCAGCCTTGGTTCATATCCAGACTCTTAGTTGCTTTGTGAAGTAGAACAAATTACTTAACCTATCCAAAGCTGTCTCATTATCTGTAAATTAGGGATAATAATACCTATATCCTCATATTATTTTGAAGTTAAAATGCGATAATGGGTATAAAACAGTTAGCACAATGCTTGTTCCATGATGAAGTGCTTAGTAAAAATGGGAGCTACATTCGCATACCAGAACAGGTTGCCTAGGGGGATTGCCTAACTCCTAGGCTAAATACAACTCTCAAGAGCATAATCTGTGTCTTGAGTTCCATAATCTCCCTGAGTATTTTAATGCCTCCTTTAAAAATTTTCCTTTTCTAGTCCAGTTCTATTATATTATTCTTAACATCAGTAGTCAGAAATGTATGTCTTCTTCCAGCATGGATAAACCACAGTTTTAAATAGAAGTGGGCAATGTTTTTGGCTTGGTTTTCAGTACTCTACTTGGTGCTGTTTAGCAGCATTTTAATTGAATTTTTGGCTATAGCATCATGTTGCAGCAGTGTCCTTCAAAGAATTTCTATATCTTTGCCCTGAATTGAACTAGTGTCATAGTATAAACTTGAGACTATTTTCTCCCCTGATTGGATAAATATGTTCTTTACAGGCATTAAAACCTCTTTGTCCCTTTTCTGCTCACTTGTGGGCTTTTACCACTATTTGACATAGAAGGCTTGACTTGTATGCTTTAGAAGGCACGATGTAGGAGACTCCCCTGTAATATTTTCTTCCCCCATGAAGACCAAGACAAATGATTAATTTAACCAATTTGCTATCTGATTTTTTCCTTGAGTGTACCTCTTTTAGACCCTGATCTAAAATTGATATTCAGATTCTTCAGCCCACTTTGGTTTTTAAAAATGTTTTATAAAAAGTAATTTATTGTCTTTGGAATCCTTTTCAAAGTATTTCTCAAATGTTATTTGGTCTGGCTTTCAGTTTATAGCTAACTTACTATGTTTTGTGGGGTTCTTTGTTTTCCTTATATGGGCTAATTTTCTATTATTAAAAACTGACTTTTGTTTAACATCAGTAATTGTTATTGTGGCCATTAATTAAAGAGGTGGTGTTTCTTTTTGTTTATTCTTGGAAGAGTTTTTATGTAAAAACAATTATTGTTTGCGGTACTGCCTTCCCGAGCTTATATTCAACTTCACTTTTGGTTGTGTGACTTCTGATAAGGTGTTTGAGAACAGTCTCCTGGTTTCTATTTTATTTTGTCTGTGCATTTATTTTTTCTCTTCCCACACTAACACCTGAATTTGCTTGTGTTGAAATCAGTGGAAGTGACACTAAGATTGTAGATTGCAGTTCTAGTGCTAGGATTGATACAAAGTCACTTCCACTAACTTTGGTTAGGTCATTTGATGTTTTGGCCTCCAATTTTCTCATCTGCGAAATTAGGGGAGTTTATTCGTTTATTTAACAAATATTTATTAGGTACATAATACATGCTGGGCACTGTGCCAGGTGCTGGAAGATCTCAATTACCTCACTTTCAATTCTTTCTGTTCATGAGTTCATGTTACATTTTCTTAACATAATGATTCTAATTTCACTTGTCTCCTTAGATTAATTTTCTAAAACTTCAGGAACAATAACCATAGTTACTGAAAGGTAGTAGGGTTCAGTATTTCAGAACATTTCATACAAATACACATGTGTACATATATAAAAATAGCTCTAAAAATATAAGGTCACAGCAAAAGAAAAATGAAGGCAAGAGCTGTTAAGATTTCAGAGGTAGGCAACATTACTTCTAAATTGGAGGAAAAGGTAAAATTTTGTCCATAAGATTTGTACTGACCTTAAAAGATAGTAAAATTAGAACCTTCAGAGATGTAGAGGACACTTTTTAGGTGGAAGGAATAAGCACTGTATAGAAGAAAGTGTATTGTCTTGAAATTAACCAAACATTGGTTTGGTTCAATTTTCTCTACTTTCTGGTTTCATTTGCAAAAGCTGGAGTAATAACATCAAAACCTTGCTGCAGGTTTGTTGTGAAGTTAAAATGGTATAATCAAATGGGAATGCTTAGCAAAATTCCTGTCAAAAAGTGAGTACTTTGGCAAAGACCCCCTCTTCCTTTTTCATGTCAATGTGGAGATCACTGGGGGCCACAGTCAGGAGTTTGCTGGACCTTAATCCTGGTTCTACTATTCACTAGCTATATGACCTTGGGCAAGTTATTTAACCTTCCTCAGTCTCAATTTTCTCATCTCTAAAATGGGGATAACAATGGTACTAATTTCACAGGGTTGATGTGAGAAGTGAACAAGTTCACATAAAATGTTTATAAAATATGTGGCACGAAGTATGCCTAGTTAACTATTACTTTTTTTTGCAATAGACACCGAGGAGCCAGTGGAAATTTTTGAGTTGGGCAGGGAATGGGGGAGGGGTTGGCGATGGGTTGAGGGATGGGTAGGGGATTGTAAAAAGTGGTTCAATCTTTCTTTTCTTTTCTTTTTTTTAAAGAAAAATCTATTTACTGATGGTTTCTAAAAAGGAATTGGGTGGTGATGAATTGAGGAGACTAGAGGTGGGGGAGACAAGTAGGGGAACAGTAAACACTCCTCATCAGAAACATTGGGAGCCTACTGAATAATTGTGGTAGCAACGATGGAGGGGGCCAGTCACTTAGATAAGAGAGATGTGCATTTCAAACTTCAACGTGGGCATGAATTGCCAGAGATCTTGTAAAAATGCAGATTCTGGCTCAATAGTTCTGGGTGGGGCCTGAAATGCTGCCTTTATAACAAGATCCCAAAGCTACCAAAGATGCTGGATCACAAACCACACTGGCAAAGGTTTTGAGGGTAGGATTGAAAGGATTTGATGATTGGTCACGAAGGGAGAAGACGGAGGGAGGGTTTTCAATAGAAGGAGCTAAATTGGAAAGAAAAGTGGTGAACTCAGATTGACCTGCTAAGTTTGATTTCCCAAAATTGGAGTTGCAGGAGATAGAAAAACATGATGACAAAAGGATAGGCTTATTGTCAAAAGACTTGGATTAAACCCTGGCTCCAACAATCATCAGAAAGATGAGCTGGACTTTAGCTGTTCTTCATCTCTAAATAGGAGACCAAAGTGACTACTTTAAAGGATTGTTGTATAGATGAATGGAGATACATTGTTGTAAAAACTTCCCACATGGTGGCCAGCATATAGGTGGCACTTCCCGAATTAATTCAAATTACATCTATAGACTTTATAGACGAATCCAGCTCTTGGCAGGGCTGATCTGGGCATTAACATATACATTTTTCCTACCACGTGCATATTGATACTTTAAATTGTACGGTAATTTGACAGCCTTCTGAACTTTATGTTTTCTAAGTATTCATTAGCTGACATAATTTCAGGGGACTTGAATGCCTGGATTGGCAGCGGTTCCAACAGAGCTACATCCATCCGAAACCTGCAATTGTCAAATTCTTCCTTTTAAGGCACTTCTCCAGGAATAACTGTCTGAATCAAAGAGGAAAATATCTGGTCAAACTCATTTATAATCATAGTCCAATAATGGTAAATGGCAGACTGTGGGAGAAATATGTAGCCTTTCACTCGCATTTCCAACCAGAGGCAGCGTTATTGGTGATTGAAGAATTAGTTCTTCAGAGCTTATCTACATCCTTGAGTGGGATATTTTAGACTGGTTGAAAGTAAATATTTTCCCCTTAAACTTAATCTGAACTTTTAAAATGTTTTTTGCATCTGTCCCTATATAATATGTGAGATTTTAGGTGAAAGGCTAAACTGAAATGAACAAAAATTTTATGATATGCAAAGAGTCTGTGGCACTATTTTATTCTGGAGGGCCTCACTAATAACTATTTAAAATATTTACAAATTTTGGTTTTGCTATGATGAATCTGAACTATTTAAAGACAACGTCTTTTATTTCTAGCTTCATAAAAGAGATCAAAAAGCAAAAAATAAATAAAAAAAATTCCAGGCCATATTATCAAGATATTATCTCAAATATATCTGTGCCCAAGTCATCCAAAGACTCATTAGGTTATAATTCTTTAAAAAATAACTTATCCTTTCTGAAAATTAAATTACATTAAAAAATTCTGGTATGTTTTAGGCTCGACAGCAGGGACACTAACAATACAGATTTGGGAACTTATCTTCCATGGTATCACTTCAGTACAAGGAAATTCAGACTCATGTGCAGGGATTGATTACTAAATAAATCATCTCAATTTCTAGTCTACCTGTCTACGTACTGTTGTTTGCAGTATTCTCCATAGCTGGAACCCAATATTTTCACCAACTCTTAAAAAAAAAAAAAAAATCCAATCTTTCAAGGCTGAAAAGAGTTCTAGAAGAAAATCTCTGCTTCCAGAATTTTTAAAAAATCGTGCTTGAGTGGTTGGCTGAAGTCCTTGCCAACCTATTTACCTTAATTAACTCCACAGGTATGGTTCCCTCAAGATGAGCTCTAAGTGTAGTCGACTACCAGATACAAAAAGGAAAACCCTCCATCTCCTGAAATTACAGAACCATTAAGGCTCTCAGAAACCCCCTCGGAATAATGCTGAGTTTCTCCTTAAATTGAAAGGTGAAGTCTTAATCTAATAGTTTGCTTGCACATGGAGCTAACCAGTTTTAGGTGTAAACGATCTCCTGCTGATATTTGCTATTAAGATGTTTGTTGAATGAGTGGATTCTATTATTTATTTTATCTCCTCCAAAGAATAAATAAGAGTTTCATGAGCTCTTCATGAAACTGTTATCTAGATATATTATTTTTTCTCCCTTAAATCTTATCTTCCAGTATTCAGTTCCTCCAACTATCATCTATCCAATAAATCATCTTGCAATCCTCCCTACCTTCCCCATACCTATCAATTCTCAACACCTGCTGACTCTTACATCCTAAATGTTAGTTGGCTTTGTTTTTAGCCTAGGTCTTCACATTTCTTTTCAGGCTTTTGTAACAGCATCTTAAGGACTTTTTCTTCCTCCCACCATGGCCTCCTCTGATTTACCCTTCAGACTACCTTCAGAGTGATACTCTATATTTAAAACCCAAATTTGATCGTCATTTCTGTTTAGTGACTCTTCATCAACCAGAGTTAAAAAAAGGAAAGAAAAGAAAAGAAGTCTAAGTTCTTTGGCATAAAATCCACGGCCTCTCATGATTTGGCCTATATAAAGCCTCTCAGGTTTATCAGATTTATCACCTGTTGCTCACTGTCTCACACTTCACATTACAGAAAGGTGTCTCAGACTCAGCACTATTGACTTCTGGGGCTGAATAATTCTTTATGTGGGGCACTGTTCTGTGCCTTGTAGGATGTTTAGCAGTATCCTTGGTCTCTGCTCACTAGATGCCAAGGGTACTCTATTCTCCCAGTTATGACATCTCAAAAAAACAAAAACTAAAATGTTTCACAGACTTTGCTAAATATACCCTGGAGGCAAAATTGCCCAGTTTATAAATGGCAGTTGAGTGGTAAATCACAAACTCTTTACACATGCAAGGCTATGCAGTGCTTCTGATCCTTTGCTTTTGCTATTTGTTCTTAGAATGCTTTTGTATTTCTTTGCTATATGTAAGTGTAAGGTATTGTCCTGACATAGACTGTTTCCCTCTAAGCATGGCTTCTTTCTACACCCTGCCCCAGGGAGTGGCCTCTGGCCAAGGCTGGTCTCTGAAGGGTATGCATATTCCCAGTAATGAGTAATGGATGCAGGTGACCAAGCCAAGTTGCTAACAATGTAGTTGTCACTCTTAATCAGTTTAATTGTAAACACTGTATAGAAAGTTGAATGATTAACTTGATTGCTTTGATTATAAAACTGCTTGCTGTACTGCATGAGGTGCAAATTCTTCACTGACCTGCCACCATTGATGCCTCCCATAAGTTTTAATAAACGAATGTATTTCCCTACTGGACCTTTGGGTGACTTCTTTGGAATAGGTTAACATTACATACAAGTTCTCTGAGATTGGGAGTTACAACGAGGAAAGGGAAAATAATTCTGTCCTTCTGTCCACAACTTTCTTAGTTTCCTCTGAAGAGGAGCAACTCACAATCTGATTGGTAAAGTTTCAGGACACTGATAGGCCCGCTCATGGGACCATTTCTTTGAAAGACCACACATAAGAGTATAACTCACTCTTCAACTTAAAAAAATTACCCGATTAATATACGAATCCATACTTGTAAAAATCCAACAATACAGAACATAGAATTAAAAGTGAAAGCTTTCAAGAGTCAAAACATTGTGATTAAAAATATTTTTTGATACATTTACTCCAACATTATCAATACCAGCCATCCTTCCCCTTTGTGGCCATGGCCTGTTGGGGTTCCAAGGTTGTGTACAGAAGACTGAGGTTAGATTGGGTTATCAAAACATGGAAACTATCAACTTCATGATGCTTGCCAGCATTATTGGAGCAGGTGATTCACATTTCAGGCCTACTTAGTGCAAAGAAGTAAGGCATATAGGGCATATCCTTCTTGCACATGACTGTCTGTTTCTTCTCCAGATCCTTACTGTTCTTTTCCCTTCTTTTCTTATAAAAATCCGCAACCCATAATAATTAGAGCTGCTATCAAGAAAAAGAGACTTTTGACATTTTGTGATGGATGATGTTTCGAACATTAGTCCATAGATGAGCCCCAGAGATTCTGCTTCACAAGGTCAAGAATGAGTCCTGAGATGTGTGCGTGCGTGCGTGTGTGTGTGTGTGTGTGTGTGTGTGTGTGTTTTACCAACTCTCCTCCAGATGAGTCTGATGTGCAGTTTAGTGTAGAAGCCACTGACTAAAGAGCTACAAATTAAAATGTAAAGATAATGCACCCAGGTACCCAACATTTTGACAGCTGAGTATGCCACTTCATAATCATATGGATTCAGCATGTAGTATCCACACTTTAAAAATTCCATGTTATACACATCCTTTATAACAGATGGAGGAAAAGATGTCTCTATATGCCTATGTCCTAAATACTAAGCAGGCCTTCAAAACAAACGAGGTAAAGAGGAAATACCTGCAAAGGTTCTGTCTTAAGATAACAGAAACATGCCTGATGGTGAGAAAATTGACCATTTTCATCAATGTTCCCAGCTAGGGGAACAAAGGGGGAGAGAAATCCTTTCCACATCAATTTATATCTAGAAACTTCATTTTCTAAACAGGGAATTTAAAAATATTATTTCCTTGAGTTCTCTTGATTACTATTCTCTTAAAAAATTATTTTATTTATAGAGGCAGAGTATTGCTCTGTCACCCAGGCTGGAATGCGGTGACATAATCATAGCTCACTCTATCCTTAAAGTCCTGGGCTCAAGGGATCCTCCCGCCTCAACCTCCCGATTATTGTTCTTCATAAGCCTTTTTTACCATTTTGGATCCCATAAGAGATCGCTAAAGATGGTGGGGGGTCAAGTGTTCCTAATAGCAGAAACAAAGATGATGGAGTAGATTGTAAAATGCTTTTAAAACGCTAATCAAGACAAACCTGAATATAAAATTACTTCTGTGCTATGATTACAACTATGAAAATTCTGTCTGCATATGGACAGGGAATGAAAAGGAGCAGAAAAAAATGTAAACAGTTTGGTTTGTAGGATGGCAGAATTCTGGGTGGATTTTTCTTTCTTTTGTTTTGAAATTGGTTAATGTTTTTGTAATGTTTTGTAATAAACAATACTATAAAAGAAGCAGCTGAACCTGCTGACTAATTATTGTTAGAAAGAGCAGTTTAGCATTGACTCGATCAGAGCTAAAATTGCTGCTTTTGGCAGATGCTCTCCAACACTTATGTTGATAATATCAGATAACCTTAACCAAGAATTCAAATTCTGGTCCCATGGGAGCATTTTTTCCCCTCAGCTAACTCATTCTGACAGGCATTTCAGGTATTAGTTCAACTGGGGCCATAGTGAGGGTGTTTTGTTTTGTTGTTTTTATTTTATATTAAACAATAGTTGAAAAGGCTGATTGATCCCACCTTAAGAAAGGTCACAGACCAAGTCATCTTCTGCAATATAGTAAAAACTCAGGGTCCTCAAAAGAGCATTTGTCTAAGTATATGAGTGGATTCAAACTCCATTTTGAGGGAACTACTAGTATCACCTGAAGGAACCCCTGCAGTGTAACTCTGCGGAAATACAATGGCAAGAATACAAGTCAGGTTCTTAACAATTTGACAACAGAACATCAGCTTCACTTCCTGCACATCTGGTGTTTAAAGCATATGGATAATCAACAACATAGACTACTGGCACTTCAGGCACTTGTTAGTGAATTCAATCCTGAAGTGACTTGTAACTAGGCACTTGTCCTAAGGCTCACCCAAGACATAAAGTACCGGAGAGAGACAATTTGATGGACAGGATATCTTTCCATTCCTCTTCTTTAATCTCTGTTCTAGTAATTTGTTAATAGTATCAGGAAGCAACATATCCGGACTGGATTCCCTCTGTTCCTGACAGATATGTTCTCACTGAGCTAAAAATGTAGCATAATGCTTTGAGCCTTTATGAGAATCAATACAAGAACTGGCCATTGGAACAATGATTTTTGAAAATATCATTGCGGAGGATGCTGTGCCTTATGTCACTTAAAAATCTATTATGAAAAAATTACATGATAAATTCTTTCTGGACTTAGTACATGAGCTTTTCTTTGCTTGTAACATAGGCATACTGTGTGTTACTCTTTGTACCTTAGCTACTGGGAAACCCACGCTTAACTATTCCCAGTACTCCACTGGCAGTTTCTTATATAATCAGAGGAATTGACAAGCTCTGATGGAGTTGGATACAAGGAATAAGATGCCATTTGGTGCCCATTCAGCTGCTGTGCCTGTTATGGCTATGTAGGTACAATGCTTCCAACTTTAATGATCTCATCAAAAATTTATTCTCCAAGAATTTATTGTTCCTAAAGTGCTAGATTTTTATAAAGGAAAAAATGCACTTCATTTTCTATAAATATCAAAATTAATTACTCATCGTTATAACTATTCATTAAAATTCAAAATTAGATAAGAATGTTCTTCATAGACTTTTTTAAGCCTTGACGAGATCCATTTTATTATAGCATCGACAGCTACACTATTTAAGGAAATCATGACATAAGGTTCATAATCGAATTAAGCCAATACTTTTGCCAAAATCCTAAGAAGAGATTAGTGAAAGATGGTAGGTAAAACTATGGTGGTTTGTTAGGTAGAAGGAAAAGCATGAGCAACTGGGTATTATTTGTTTTTGCAGGTCTCACCTCTACACACATATTGGGAACATATTCATTTGCTCACTCATTCATTCTTTCAGTTGTTCAACATGTGAGTCTAATATCTTCCAAGGGTCAATTTAGATGCCAAGCATACAAGAGTAAACAGAACAGACAGAATTCCCTGCACTTACAGATTTAACATTTTAGTAGGGGGAGACAGTCAATAATAAATAAATAAATAATACACGGTGTGACAGTTGGTGTTCAGCGCTATGGAGAAAAGTCATGTAGGTAAGGGAAAGAGAAGGTGCACTGAGTGTGGGCGTGAAACTTGCTATTTTAAACAGTGTGATCAGGTGGCATCTGAACAGAGATCGGAAGGGGAGAGCTATGTGAATCTCTCCGGGAAGAGTTTCCACGTGGAGGGAACAGTTTGTGCAAATCCCCAAAGCAGGTGTGGGCTTGGTGTGCTTGAGGAAAGCGAGGAGACAGGTGTGGCAGATATGGAATTTGAGGGCAGAGTATGAGGCCATTGAGGTAGCCAGATCACATAGGTCATTTTGAAGAGCTTTCAAATGAGATGGGGAGCAATTAGAGGGTTGGAACAGAGGGTTAACGTGCTCTGACATATTTAAAATGCATCACTCTGGCTGTTTTGTGGAGAAGAGAGTGTGGTGGGGGAATGGAGGAAGAGTGAAAGCAGGAAACCTAGGCAAGGGTTAAACCTACTTTAGTAACGCAGACAAGGGATGATGGTCCTCTGGGCTCTGTAGAGGTGAAGGTGGGGAGAAGTGGTTGGATTCTGGATATATTTTGGAGGTAGAGCCACTAGGGTAGCTGATTGTTAGGATAGGAGTTATGAAACAAAGATAAGTTTTTGGTTTGAGCAAGAGCTTCAAGGAATGTAAAGGGTGGAGTTGCCAGTTACTGGATGAGGAAGGTTGTGAAAGGAGGATCAGGAGTTTTTGATTTTGGACAGATTAAGCTGGAGATGTCTAAGTGAAGATATCCAGTAGGTAGTTTGATAATATAAGCACTAACTCAAAATTAATAATGTTACATCTAATGTAAATATTATATTAAAATATATATTCCATCTACAGAAAATATATGAATAATAATATAATTAAATATTAATATTTGTGGTACAACATTTTAAGAGGAACACTGACAAATTAAATATATTTTAAAGAGGACCACTGAGATGACAAGGGCAGGATGCCATATTAGAGAAGGAGCAGTTGAAGGAACTGGAGATGTTTAGCATGAAGAAGAGAAACCCTAGGGGGGGATATGTTTCTTTTTATGCTGAAAGGACTAATTTGAGAGAAGGTGGACTGTGAATGTCACCTATATTTCTCTGGGACATGGTTTATTCTCTTTGTTTTCCCTGAAGCACTTGGTACAAGTACTTCGGAAAAATATTTTACAGGTTGAATGACCTTGCTTCCAAGGCATCCAATCCTTCTCTAAAGCATAAACTCTAGTGGGATTGGAAACTCATACCCAATTTAACAGTTTAGAGTGACTGAAATAACGGAGCCATTTTCATCCTTGGAGTTCTGAGGGTCTGGAGTTGGGGAAGGTTGTTAAATGAGGAGAAGAAAATTTACCTACATCACACCTTCCCATGGTTGTTTCTGCTTATGTATAAAGTCTACCTGACAGGTATCAATTCTACCTGTTGAATATTGTGGTACTGGAGTATTAAGTACATATTAGATTACTAAATGTCTGAATGATATTTTAGTAGCTTCAAAGAATTAAACAACACCCAAGACAGTTACTTCTGCTTTCAGAGAGTACTTCCAACAATGACAGAATCTCATTAATTCATGTCTATATACCTCACAGAAAATTTTTAGCAGAGGTTCAATGAGTTCCTTGTCACAGCAAATGTTAAGTTTTTGTGGTTTTTTTTTTTTTTTTGAGTCAGTGTTTCACTCTGTCACTCAGGCTGGAGTGCAATAGCAGGATCACAGCTCACCACAGCTTCAGTCTTCTGGGCTCAGGCGATCCTTTTGCTTCAGCTTCCCAGGTACCTGGGACTACAGACACCTGCCACCATGCCCAACTAATTTTATAATTTTTGTAGAGACAAGGTCTTTCTATGTTAACTAGGCTGGTCTTGACTCCTGGGCTCAAGCAATCCTCCCTCCTTGGCCTCCCACAGTACTGGGATTACAGGTATGAGCCACCATGCCCAGCCTGAAAATGTCAAGCTAAAAAATTAATAACCAGTCTCTATTACCTGTCTAACCATCCATCCATCCATCCATCCATCCATCCATCCATCCATCCATCCGATGCACATTTATTGAACATTTTCTATGGACTGAACACTGAGGAATTCAATGAAGAACTATGACCTTGAGAAGTTCAAAGCTGAATAGAAGAACTGATCTACTATTATAGTGTATTGTGCTAAATTCCTTATAGTGACAAAACCAAGCCATGAGATTAAAGAGGAAAGAACAACTACTTTCTCAGGAAAGTGGGGAAGGTTTTCTGAGGCAGGTACCATTTGAACTGTTAATAATTTTTTGTGATTCCCCCTCTACTCCCATGCCAGCTAGGTTGTTTATTTCATCTTGCTGTTCTCCTATACTACTTGCTTACCTGCTTCTAATTACAGCAGTACCCTGGTTATTATAAATATCAACATTCTGTCTGCCCTCTCGGCTAGACCTAGACTCTTCAAGGGCAGAGACTGTGTCTTGTACATCTCTATCCCTACACAGTATCCAACACAGGTTAAAAATATTTGTTAACAGATTTGAAATGAATGAATCTTATGGAGGCATCTAAGAGCATAGTGTGTTAGGAAAATAGTGAGTGGATTTTGGAGATTGACATGGAAGGGAACACTCAGGAGAGGGATGGGAGATGACTTAGGGATGAAACAGGACATTTTGATGGATCCACTGGAAGCAGCCATGTGAAATGACACAGTCAGAATGTAAAAGCACTTGGCAAACTACCAGGAAATATGTGCTACGGTTGTCTCTGACCCCAAGTCCATCCTCAGGACTCTGACCTCATTCCACCCTGCACCTGTCTCTGAGTCTTACTCCATTTTGAATTGAGCTTCAGGCATTCCGTTTGTGGGGTCTTCTTTTGAGGATTTGCAAAGAAAAGGTGAATTTTAGTTGTAGGTTTAACTATATTCTATTTATATCTTTTTTATTCTATGGGCATAGTGCTATCCTTTGTTCTAATTTTATCTATTTTCTAAATTATTCCTATGAAAAATTAAACAATTAAAAAAATCGGGCACCCAGGGTATGACCCCATGCTTGTGTAAGGGAACAGCATATCTTAAGGAGGTGCTGATCAGCGGCTCTCAGCTCCAGATGAGGGAACTCCTGGCTTCCTCCTCCACCCCAGCCTGCTGGTGGCACACTGGATCCAGCGCCCAGCTGTGCAGCTGATCCCCAGTGCCTTGCATGCCACCACAGCCCAGGTGGATCGCCCAGGGACCCAGATGAGGGGAGAGAAAGGATCCGCGAAAGAGGAGCTGCCCACCTCGACCATTTTCCAGGCAGAGATTTGCATTGCCCCGCCCACCTATGAGCAGCCTCCACCTTGGTTCCTAAGGGACCAAACCTACATCCCACTGCACAGACAGATTATAAGGCAGTGGAAAATAGGTTCCAGTGTGCCCATACACCTGTTGGTGAATGCTGGAATCAGTAGATAGATTCGGAATCATAGCTTCCTCCTCAATTAAACCTCAAAACTGCAAAAAGTACAGTCCGCAGCCCACACTCCAGTCTCAAAAGTGAACAAAGCCAGAGGACCCTCATTAGGAAGAACAGGAGATTGCACAAGTGAAGCAAAAACAACCCCACCTTCCCTGAAAAACAGAATTAAAGAAGGGGAGGGAAAGGAGGAGAGAGAGAGAAATCTACATAAATGAAGAAAGACCAAAAAGAAGAATATGGGACTCTCCCAGACCCCTGCGAGGGCAGACACTGAGAAAACTGACTTTGGAATGCAAACAGTGAAGAGCCCCCAGAATGCTTGATCTAAACTACAAACCTAGATATCAAGACATTAATGGAGAGATTAAAAAGAATTGAGGAGAGACAAGAAGAAACTAGGAAGGAGTTGATAACTGAGATAATAGTAATAAAGAATACTGTGAATGAAATAAATAACAAACTGATAAGCATGGAAAGCAGAATTAGCCAAGCAGAAGAAAGAATCTCAGAGCTTGAGGACCAAAATATAGAACTAACCTAAACTGTTAAAAACACAGAAAACAAGCTCACAAAAACAGAACAAAGCCTTCAAGAGATGAGCAATTACTTCAAGAGAAAGAACCTAAGAGTAATTGGCCTTCCTGAAACAGAAAGAGAAACAGAAACCACCTTGGAACAAACATTTCATGAGATCATTGAAAAAAACTTCCCTCATCTTATCAGTGATGCAAAAATTCACACACAAGAGATTCAGAGAAACCCTGCAAGACAACAAATGTGAAGACCAACTCTCAGACACATACTGATTTGCCTAAACAAAGTAGGTATAAAAGAAAAAATCCTAAAGGCAGCAAAAGAAAAAGGCCAGATCACCTACCATGGAAGACCAATTAGAATAGCAGCAGATTTAACTACAGAAACCCTGCAGGCTAGGAGAGCTTGGAGCCCTATCTTCAAAGTCCTAAAAGATAAACAATTTCAACTAAGAATAACCTACCCAGCCAAGCTAAGCTTCATCAGCGAGGGAGAATTAAAATCTTTCCCAGATATCCAATCTCTAAGAACTTATGGTGCCACCAGACCACCTCTACAGGAAACACTTAAGAAAGTACTAAACACAGAAGAAAAGGAAAAAAGAACATTATTCACAAGAGTACAGGAAAAAGAATAAAACACATATGAACCCACTCCAAAACCAAAAGAAAGACAACAAACCAAGTGGAACAACAACAACTCTATAAGAACTCTATGATAGGGACCAACCCTCACATTTCAATAATTAGCCTGAATGTGAATGGACTAAACGCACCACTGAAAAGA
>NW_007025639.1:15779-17190 GCF_000164805.1 Carlito syrichta
TAAAGATACAGAAGGCCACTATATAATGATAAAAGGTTCACTCCATCAACAAGAAATATCTATCCTAAACATATATGCACCCAACATAGGAGTGCCAACTTTCATAAAGCAGCTTCTAGGAAAACTAAAGAAAGATATTGACTCCAACACCATCATAACTGGGGACTTTAATACCCCACTCACAACCCTAGACAGATCATCAGGACAAAAGATCAGCAATGAGATCCAGAACCTCAATGTGACTCTTGACCAAGTGGACTTAATTGATACCTACAGAACACTCCACCCAATGACCACAGAATATACATTCGACTCAGCACTGCATGGAATGTACTCTAAGATTAACCACATACTTGGCCATAAATCAAGCATGAACAAATTTCAAAAGATTGAAATTTTGTCACGTACCTTCTCAGACCACAGTGGAATAAAAATAAATATCAACACCAAAAAGCTTCCCCCCCAAACCCACAAAGGCATGGACACTAAGCAGCATGATGCTAAACAACTCCTGGGTCAACAATGAAATCAAAACAGAGATTAAAAGATACCTGGAAACAAATGAAAATAAGAGACATCTTACCAAAATCTCTGGGATGCCATGAAAGCTATAGTAAGAGGAGAATTCATATTCGTACAAATGCACATGAAGAAAATGGAAGGATCACAAATCAACAGCCTAACAAGTCACCTTAGGAAGCTGGAAAAGCAGGACCACCAAAACCCTAACTGTAGCAGAAGAATCCAGATCACCAAAATAAAAGCCCAAGTCCAGAACATAGAAGACAAAAAGATAATACAAAAAAATCAATGAAACAAAAAGCTGGTTCTTTGAAAGGATAAACAAGATCGATGATCCTTTAGCTAGACTGACCAAGAAAAAAAGAGAAAATGCCCAAATAAATACAATCAGAAACACAAAAGATGAAGTCACATTTGACCCCGAAGAAATACAAAAGATCATTAGAGACTACTATGTACATTTGTATGGAAACAAACTGGAAAACCTTAAGGAAATGGAAGACTTTCTGATATCACACAACCTGCCTAGGTTGAAACAAGAAGAAATCGAGACCCTAAATAGACCAATAACAATCAAGGAAATTGACTATGTAATAAGAAAACTACCTACAAAAAAAAAAGCCCTGGACCAGATGGCTTTCCAGCAGAATTCTATAAGACATTTAAGGAGGAGCTGATACCAATTCTACTGAAAGTATTCCAGGCGATTGAGAAAGATGGAACTCTCCCTTAAATCAGTCTATGAAGCTAACATCACATTAATTACCAAGCCAGGTAAAGACCCAACAAAGAAAGAGAACTACAGGCCAATATCTCTGATGAACATAGATGCCAAAATTCTCAACAAGATCCTAGCAAACCGAATTCAACAACACATCTCAAAAATCAT
>NW_007025640.1:0-2115 GCF_000164805.1 Carlito syrichta
TTTTCCCTCTTTTTGAATTTTAACTTTATTGTGGGTGAATTCTTTTCCAAAACTTTTGAAGAGAATTATTTTGAAATTTTTGCCATCATGCTTTTGGTTTCCAAGAGTTCTTTTTTATTTTCTGATTGTTTTCCTTTATATAACTTTCTGTTTTGTTTCCTTGATACAATATCTCTGACCTTTCTGAAGGTATATATGATAGATTTTTTTCTCTGGCTACATGAATTTTCTGTCATTTTTAAAAACTAAATTCTGTTTGCTGTATACTTGACCTCTCAAATTGGAGGCTTTTCTCAATATTTTGTGATCTTCAGCTCTCTCTTGTCATATAATAGTGAGGCACACACACACTCATGCAAACCTCAGAGAAGGCAGTGCTTTTTGACTTAATAGCAAGAAGACTTTTTCATTATGTGATCACAAAATATCAATATAGATCTTTTCTCTGGGGCTGACTAACATTACACTAGCTAACTTAGGTAGGATAGGTTAGGTTAGCTGCAGTAAAAACAAAACAAAACTCAATGGCTTAACACAATACATGTGTGTCATATCTGCTATATGTCCAATGATGATTGGCTGTTGTCTTTGGTCCAGTCATAGAATTACTCCAGATTATCTTATGATGTCTCTGTTTCATTAAGGTACTTCATTTGTCACAGGAGAAAAAAAGAAAAAGAAAGCATGAAAAATTGCACATTAGTGCCTGAATGCTTCCACCCAGAAGTAATACATATGTCTTGTGTTACTATTTTATTGACCAAGGCAAATCTCATGTCCACACCTAATTTCAAAGAGTGGGAAAGTACAGTCCTTCCAAGTTACCAGAGGAGAGGATAGCCAGAGATACTTGAGAGCAGCATCAATGTCTACTACACTGACTGATGCACTCTCTTAAAGATCTTATTCTTGAATTCCTCATTCCTCCTTAACAGTATTCAGACAAATCCACTTGAAGTATTAAGAAGTTGCTTCTTTTACTACTACTTTTTTCTGGTGAATGAAGTATATTGACTAAATTAAAGAGAACTCAGAAAAGCTAGATGAAAACAAAAGGAAGCTCTGCCTACCGAACTTCCTATAGCAGTTTGAAAACAACAAAAATCCTGAATTTCTGTTTTCCCCATCATCTCATATTCTTAATTTCATCAAGGCACCAGTTAAAAAGCAGAGACTAAGTCAGCAAAAGGAATCTGCACTTCTGGAGTAAAATTCAGGCCTGCACAGTTCATAGGGACTTACTCCTGCATAGATGGATATATATAAATGATTAGAAATAAGGAGAAACTCATATCAAAAAGAAAAAAGGAAAAGGCCAAACCAGGCAGAAATGAATGTGACAGCAAACAGTGTTATAGTTTGGAGCAGGTTGTGACTCACCTCCAAGTGACCTGTTTTTTAAATTTATCATTAACTGTATGCAGTTACACACAAAAGGGAGAAAAATGACAAAAGAGGCTTTGCCAGTAGCAAAGTATTTTAGTCCCAGAGCCATGAACAGCAAAATAGTGCCAAGGAAGGGCACAATTTCAGGTTCCCAGGAAGTGGAAGGTAGAATTCAGGTTGCCTGGACAGAGGCAACTTAGATTCTTCAGTAATATAAAGGAATTCAAATGCGAAGCCATCCTCATCTCAAAACCTGCAACACCCTGGAGAGTAAACAAGTCCAAAACATGACTGCTTGGGCACAAATATGATTGCAACCGAGACAGAAGAGTCCACACGTTCAAAAGCAGACTTTTAAACCAACCTGTTTCTCTGCCTAGGTTTCAAAGAAACTAATTGCTCAGAACGCACACAGATGGCACATAACTCATGGTTTCTTTCCTTCATGCTGTTGGATGTTAAATTAATAATGATAGTAAACGACCACATATATTCACTGAGCAAATGTATAAAGCTAAAATTAGCAACCTTGTCATAAAACATTGATTTGTACCAAAAATTGGAGCTAAGTTGGCCAGTAAAGGGATGCCTTAGCCTTGTCACCCTAAATCACCTTTTTGAGTCCTCTGAGCACTGGCGCCCTAGACTCATTCCCTGTTGTAGATGAAGAGTCACTGAGAAAGGACCTAGCCCACTGCTAGGCCTCTATATTTGGCTTTCTGGTATGCA
>NW_007025641.1:0-13939 GCF_000164805.1 Carlito syrichta
TCAGAAAAAAGAACAAAATCATGAATTTCGCTGCAACCTGGATGGAACTAGAGTCTATCATACTGAGTGACCTCTCACAAAAACAAAAATCCGAATATCACATGTTCTCACTCATATAATGGACCTTGAACATCCAATGCAATACTATGAGAAAATGATGGATGGTACTGGGAAACTATGGGGGGGAGGGGGAGGGGATTAACAGTAGCAAATATCTGTCGGGGGATGGGAAAACACTTCTTATCTACAGGGTGCCTGAATGAAACGTCATTGTACACCTACCCTTAACTGTACCCCACAAAACCATAATAAAAAATACTGATTAATGAAAAAAAACAAAACAAAACAAAAATTAAAATTGTGCTTTCTGGTTAAAAAAAAAAAAAAGAAAAGTAAGTAAAAGCTTTATCTACTGGACAAATATAAATAATATAAATATATATATAGTTATAATATATAAGTCCAAATATTGGATGTACACAACCAATAAGAGAATATACATTATTTTCAAACATATACAAAGAATTTACCAAAATTACCCCCAAACTAGGCCATATAGAAAGGCCATAACAACTAGAATCAAGCAGTCCACATGACATAAACATAATACCATGAAAGCAGCACTTGGTAATTTACCACAGTCCCTTAACACGAGACTTTCATGAATAGTTACAATGAAATATAGAAAATGAATAGGAAGTACTTCACATCACAACCTATGGTTTCACTCTCCAATCTGAGGCTGAAAACAAAA
This sequence comes from Carlito syrichta, assembly GCF_000164805.1. Lineage (NCBI taxonomy): Eukaryota > Metazoa > Chordata > Mammalia > Primates > Tarsiidae > Carlito > Carlito syrichta. Next base: position 755 of record NW_007025641.1, read on the forward strand.
CACTCATTATAATACTGAAGGATAAAAACTACATCAGAGAAATGATGCTACCTGACTTTAAGACTTACTATATCGTTACAATAATCAAGACAGTGTGGCCTTGGCAAAAGACCAAACTAAATCAATGAAACAGAATGAAATGGAGTTCAGAAATAGACCCACATAAGTACAGTCCACTAATCTTTAAGAAAAGAAAAAAAGCAATGTAATGGAGCAAAGATCGTCTTTTCAACAAATGACCCTGAAACCACTAAACATCCACATGTAAAAAACTGAATCTAGACATTACACTCTTCAAATAAATGAACTCAAAATACATCACAGACCTAAACATAAAGCTCAAAATCTCCTAGAAAGTAGTGTAAGAGAAAATCTAGATGATCTTGGTTTTGAAAATGGCTTTTAGATGGAAAATCAAAGATGCAATCCATAAAATAAATAATTGATAAGTTAGATTTCATTGAAATTGTAAAAAACCAATTTTTCTATGTGAAAGATACTGCCATGAGAATGAAAAGACAAGTCACAAACTGGGAGAAAATATTTGCAAAAGACACATCTAATAAAGAACTGTCATCCAAAGTAGTCAAAGAACAGAACTCTTAAAGTTCAACAATAAGAAAACAAAATACTCAGTTAAAAAGTAGGCCAAAGAGCTTTACAGAGAATTTCACTGAAAAAAGCATACAGTTGAAAAAATAAGCATACAAAAAGATGTTCCAAATTATAGTATGTCAGGGAAAGACAAATTAAAGCAATAATGATATAGCACCACATCTATTAGAATGGCCAAAATCCAGAACACTGACAACACCAAATATTGGCATGAATGTGGAGCAACAAAAGCTCCCCATTCATTGCTGGCAAAGTGAAACATTCACTTTGGAAGACAGTGTGTTAGTTACTTACAAAGCTAAACATATGCTTATCATAGGATCCAGCAACCTCACCCCTTAGTATTTAGCCAAAGGAATTGAAAATTTAACATCTACACAAAAACCTGTACATGGATATTTATAGCAGTGTTATTTGTAATTGCCACAACTAGGAAGCAAGCAAGGTAGGTGAACAGATAAACTCTGGTGCATCAAATAATGGAATATCATTTAGCACTAAAAATAAATGTGCTATTACGTCATGAAAAGACATAGAGGAAACTTATAAAATCCATACTGCTAAGTGAAAGAAGCCAGTCTAAAAAGGTTACTGTATGATTGCAACTATATAACATTCTGGAAAAGATAAGACTTTTGAGAGGAGAAAAAAAGATCAGGCACAGAACAGAGGATTTTTATGGCAGTGAAGACACTCTGTACGATACTATACTGGGGGGTATGTGCCATTGTACATTTAATAAAATCCAAAGAATATACGATACCAAGAGTGAACTCTACTGTAAAAAATGCACTTTGAGTGATAATGATGCCTCAATGTGGGTTACGCAATTGTAATAAATGTAGAATTCTGGTGGGGTATGTGAATAATGGGGGAAGCTATACTCGTATCCAGGCAGGGGATATATGGCAAGTCTCTACTCATTCTGCTCAACTTTGCTACAAATCTAAAATTGCTTTAAAAATACAAAGTCTGTTTAAACACACACACATTCTCAAAATCAAATGATATAGCTCGAGCTGTAACTAGAGAGATATTATTTAAGAAAAGAAAAATTAAAGATTATTTCAGCAGCTAAATTTAGAAGACAAAGAATATGAAAATAATCCATGGAAATTTTAAGGAAAATAAAGACCAAAAGGGTAAAAAAATGATAATAAAGTTACAACAGAATGAAACAAAGTGTTAAAAAAAAAAAAAGCTTTGAAATGACTATAAAACTGGCAAATCCCTCATCAGATTTATCAAATAAAATAAAATAAAAATAATCACTATGAATTAAACCAAATAAAATGAAAAGGGAGACATAAGTACAGATGCAGCAAGATTTTAAAAATTTAATAAACTAATGTGAACATCTCTGTTATATACTAATTTGTCCCTCCAAAAATTCTTATAGCGAAGTCCTAACCTCCAGTGCCTCAGAATATATCTAGAGATTGGACCTTTAAAGTATGTAATTAATATAAAATAAAGTCATATGGATAGACCCTAATTCTATGACTGGTATCCTTAAGGAAGAGGAGATTATGACACAGAGGCACACAGAAAAAAGACCACGTGAAGACACAGGGAGAAGACAGTCATTTCCAAGTCAAGAAGAGAAGCTTCAGGAAATATCAATCCTGGTAACATTTTATATTTTGGAATTCTTGTCCCAGAAATGTGAGAAAATATATTTCTGATGTTTAAGCCACCCAACCTGTGGTACTTTGTTAAGACAGCTCTACAAAACAAATACAATCTTTATGCTGATACATTTGAAAACGTATAATAAATGGACAAAATACAACTTACCAAATCTGACTCAAGAAGAAAGTGAAATCCTAAATAGTCTTACTATCATTAAACTGAATTTCATTTCAAATTCTTCCCACCAAAAAACCTCTCATCCCAGATAGTTTTACAAGTGAATTCTACCAAATATTTAGGGTAGATAATTCTATTTATTCACACTCTTTCAAAGAATAAAAGAGGAAAAATTCTACATTGACATCAAAACTCACTCAAAATATAAGAAAATATAGTATAGACCAATCTCACTTAAGAAAATACACGTAACTATCCTATATAAAACATAACTAAAAACAACTCAGGACACATTTATCAAGTTGGACAGAAAAAGCACTAAGCATAGATTATTTATAAATTCAACAACATTAAATGTCAATATTTAAATAGTAAAAAGAAATTCCCTCATCTCACAGAAAATGCTTTCCACATATCAAATCAATCCTGAATATCTACCTCATAAAAAATAAAGACTACTACTCGATAGAAAAATGAGCAAAAGACATGAAGAAGGAATTCCACAGAAGGTGAAGCTTTAATATCCAATAAATATATCAATCATTACTAATAGGAAAGTACAATTAAAACTACAGTAAAACACTGTTTAACACACACGAGATTGACAAACCTTTAAATGTCAGCAGACACTAAGCTGGCATGAATGTAGAGAAATGGGACTATTAAACAATGCTATTAGGAATAAACTGTTGCAACTACATGGGGAAACAATTGGGCATTATCTATCAGATGAAAGTGTGCATGCTCTACAATGCAACAATTATACTCCTAGGTATACACTCCAGAGGAACTCTTCTCCATGTGCCCCAGAACACATGTAAACAACTGGTCATAGCAGCATTGCTTAACATAGCAGAAAGCTTAAAAGAACAGAAATGTCCATGGTTGAAGAATGGATAAATTATGATATAGTTATATAAAAGAATTCTATTCATGTGTAGAAATGAAGTAAGAAGAGCAAATCATAAAAATTAAATAGTATGGCACTATTCATATGTCTCAAAGCAAGCAAAAGGAAACAATTCATAATCTGTGAGTATGTACTTATATATAATAAAGAGCACCACGTAAAGCAAAGAAACTGTAATACAAAATTCAGGATAATGGCCATGTCTGGAACTGCCAGGGTCTGAATGTGTCCCTCCAAAAACTCATGTTGAATACTAATCTCCATTGTGGTGGTGCCTTTTAGGAAGTGATTACGTCATGAAGGGTGCTGTCCTTGTGAATGGGATTAGTGCCCTTAAAAAAGAGGTTGAAGAGAGCTGCCCTGCGCCTTCCGTGACATGAAGTTGCAGTAAAGAATGAGCCTTCACCAGACACCGAGCCTGGTACCTTGATCTGGGACTTGCCAGCCTCCAGAACTGTGAGAAATAAATTCCTATTATTTATAAATTGCCAAATCTAAAGTATTTTGTTATAGCATCCTGAATGGACTAACACAAGGACTAAAAGAGGTCTTAAAAACTTCTGGAAATATCTATCTCTCAAGTTGGGTTTTTCTGTTATTATGCCTTATAACTTACATATTCATTACATATCTTTTGTATCCTTCAAATATAACTTAATAATGTAAAGCTTTCTAAACTTTCTCAACCAGAGTAATTCATTCTTTTAATTGGTTAAATAAGAATTTTCAAAAATTATAGCTTTGAAAAAACTGACTTCATTGACTAGGTTTGTCTTATTAAGACCATATGCTCATCACACAATACAAGTAATTACTTTATTTTTAAGGTACAAATAAAAACCTTCATCTGCAATACAAAAAGCATAAGAAAAAGTGGTTAAGAGGGAAACCTTCAGAATGTTCAATTTACCAAACTAAAAGTGGGGTGAGGGTATTTTTTAAGTTTTGTCCAATCTGCATTTAAGGTAAAAATAAATTATAAAGGCAAAGACAATTGTCAATAAAGACATCTTTCATTAAAAAAGAAAAAAACTCTTGTTCCTAGAGCCGCATTATAAAATAGTAGGGCCATCAGGTGTGTAGATTTCTAATAATAAACACATTTGGTCTATGCAAGCACTGTCTTCATGTTTATTACCATATTTAACTATAGTCTAAGCAGTACACTCAGAGCATTTTTACCATGACATCAGCCTACCCAGCGAAGAGAAGAGTTAAGAAAATCCCTCTCTTAACATTTTCCACACAGTTAGCTCCTATAAATCAGACCTTTTTTCTCCTACCACATACTGGAAAACTCAACCTTAACAAAAGAAATGTTCAATGTTTCACGTTTCTGTGACCCATTTGTCATTTTTTAAAAGATCTTGTATTTCTGTCTCATCTTTCACATATGATCATACCCTAACATTGTTTTCAAAGGGGAAAAAAAAGTAACAGATTCATTCTCATGTTCTTTCATTCTTTCTTGTGTTCTCCTTCACACTTCATCCATTCTTTTACTCAAATAGGCATTAAAAGGTAGGTACACAGAAACTTAATACTAGCTATAAATCCTGAAAAGGGTAGGAGTTAACTTGCTTAAACTGGATTTTAAAGCCTGTGAATTCCAAGTAACCATGTTCCTCTTATGCCCTTCTTCCTCCCAAACCCCTCTGTCTTTAGTGGCTATATAACCTTGATGTAACCTATATGTAGCTGCATTTTTAATTGATCTTTCTCCACCTATTTACATTTGCCAATTGACTAGTTCTCATAGTACCATCCAATTCCAAATGTCTACATTTCTAACATATATGTTTGAAAGTTCCAGCATGAGTACTATTCACAATAGCATAAACATGGAACCAACCATGCTGCCCATCCAAACTAAACTGGATTTTTAAAATGTGGTACATATACACAATAGGATATTATATAGCCATGAAGAAGGACAAACATGGGGACTTCACAGCAACTTGGATGGATTTAGAGTCTATCAGACTCAGTGATCTATCACAGAAAGAAAGAACAGAGTACAACATGTTCTCACTCATAAGTGGACCTTGAACCATTACCATAATACTATAAGAAAGGGATTGGCAATAGTGGGAAACTGCCACGGGAAGGTGGGGGGACACACCTCATCAACAAGGGTAATTGCATAATGAACATTTGTATACCTAACTCTGAATTGCACTCCCCATCTTTAAAATTAAAAATTAAAAAAGATTAAAGTAATAAAATAAAAAGAAAGTTTCAGCATGACTTAAAATCTAGAAAGATAGCCGGGCTCGGTGGCTCAGCCTGTCATCCCGCGCCTTTGGGAGGCTGAGGTGAGCGGATTGCCTGAGCTCGCGGGTTCGAGACCCGCCTGGGCAGCGAGACCTCATCTCTACAATAAATCCAAAAATCAGCCAGGCATGGTAGCGCATGCCTGTAGTTCCAGCTACTTGGAAGGCTGAGGCGGAAGGATCGCCAGAGCCCAGCAGGTTGAGGCTGCGGTGGCCGGGAGTGGCCACTGCTCTCCGGTCCGGGCAACAGAGTGAGACTCCAACTCAAAAAAAAAAAAATCTAGAAAAATGCTGCTTTGGATGCCAACAACAGCATCTTGTCTTTCAAGTGTAGACCCTGCATCTGAGACTAGGTAATAAGATTGAATCAACATATAAAGAATGGCAATTAGCCAACCCACTCTTTCATTTAATTTCCCCTTGCACCTTGCACACATATTTCAATCCAGAAAGAACAATTGTCGGCACAAGCAACTTCTGCTGGCGCTTTTATGCAGTTATCTGTTTCATAAAGGCAAAGTAAGATTGAGACTCAATTTCTCACTAAAAAAGCAACAGAGATTTGTCTTCTATAATTAAACTCTTGTATTATAACAGCATATATTGTTTCTGGCAGAAGAAAAGATAAGCAGCTCTTTACTATTGATTAGGACAGAAGAAGAAGAAGAGGACAGAGTTGATTCTAACTCAGTTCTAACACAGAAACCTTCAAGCCTTTTCCCTCTTGGGCTCCCCTTGACTGTTTGCACTACTGGCCAGCAGTGGGCTACGGAGCTGCCAAATTGCATGCCAGGTCCACCTCTGAACATCTGATATCTCAAATGTCTTCAAACTTTATTGGGAACATTGAGAAGCAGGATGGGACTGCAGTAATTACCCAGTTAGACAGGAGGTACTAAAGACGCATTGAAGTCCTAGAGTAGAATCAGAAGAAATTATAAACGTAAAGCTACCATTCAATTCCTGAAAGAAAAAAAAAAAGTTGCTTACTTGCTTTCTGCTTTTCTACCTGAAATCATTCAATCTCCTTCCCCTCCCACATCGATATCTTCACAAGTACCACCTCCACTATCATTTCTCTGTTGGAGTCTTTTCAATCTAAATGGCACTTTTAGAAACAATGTACAAATAAATGTTGTAAAACAGAGATTCAATGTATGCAAGTTTGCTACCAACTACTGTGCATCCTTAGGCAAGTCCCTGGTATTTCAGAGACCGATAAAGGTTGCCAGAGATTGAAACAACACATCTCGCCAGAAGCCAGACCCCTACCTATTTCTACCATTTTCTCCTTTTTTAGAATGAGAGGACAGAGGAATTCACAAGGCTAAAGATGATAAATACTACAGATGCTATTTTCTCTTTCATGTCTACAGTTCAGCAACATTAATATCCCTGAGAAGCATTTACCACTGGGGGGAAAAAACTGTCTACAATGGTAATAACAATATAAAGTATCTTGATTCCTGAATTACTAGAGTTTAAGGAATGTGAATCAGATATGCAATTCAGTTTAAAAGTAATTTGGTAATTTAAAAAATATAACAATTCAGAAAACCCTAGCAAGCACTTACCTACAAACTACTGCAAACCAGAATCTCTCTCTCTTTCTCACGCGCACACACACAGTTGAAAAAATGGGTAGTGAGCTGCATTTTTTTTTTTCCTTTTTTAAAGCAACCTAATTGCTCTTATTCCCCCTCTGATTAGAATGCTACTTCTGAATTCACCCTAAATCACAAATTGGAGTCAAATCCTTGCTGTGCTTATTGATAGAATTCTGGGAATTTAAGACGGGTTATTTTCTTTTCTTTCTTCTTTTTTTTTTTTTTTCTGAGTCAGAGTCTCACTCTGTCACCCAGGTTAGAGTGTAGTGGCACACTCATGGCCACCCCAGCACCGACCCGCTGAGCTCAGGTGATCCTTCTGCCTCAGCCTTCCAAGTAGCCAGAACTACAGGCGAGCACTACCACATCTGGCTAATTTTTTGATCTACTGTAGAGACAAGGTCTCACCAAGTTGCCCAGACTGGTCTCGAACCCCTGGACTCAGCAATCCTCTCGCCTCCGCCTCCTAAAGTGCTGGGATTACAGGCAAGATGAGTTATTTTCAAAGGCGTCCCCTTTTTTTTCTCCCTGAGTTCAGCAGAAGGCTAGCACCCTTTTCCTGTCTACCATCACTCACCTCATCAAGCAATCCCTTTGGTCTTTGTTCCATGAAGTGCTGTTGTACAGGATTTCCTAGTTTTGTACCATGGCTCCACCCAGGCCTCCAGAAAACTCCAGCAAAACAGAAGAGTTGACATGAGATTAAAAAGCCACTTGTATTCCAGCCCTGCAGTCAAGAAGTACCCCGTGCCCTCTCTTCCTGGGTGCGAGCATGCTTCTACTTCAGAAGAGCCACTGGTGTAAGACCTCTCTACCCACTCCGTTCTTCCCTCCAGCCTTGGTGATCCTGGTTCGGGAACTCCCTGTTAGACGTTCTCCAGCATTTGTGTCTTCCCATTGACTGCCTCTAACTTACTCCTGGCCTTGATATTTGTATTCTGAATATTAATTATTGATATTACTCTTGCTCATAATTTTGCTCTAAACTTTCCTGTCTGGATAAAGCCCTAATGTTCAGATTACTCGTGTATGTCTACCAAGTATAAAATCAGAATCCCCCTTTTCCTTGCATTATGTTCTGTCTTTCCCATGTTCTCAATCACAGCTTCTCGAAGCCCTAGCCTGAGGCTGATTAGTGTATGGCATTACAGATGGACAGTCAAGATACAAAATTGTGGGCTGCTGTAATTACCCATTAAGTCCTAGTGTAGAACTCAAAAAGCACAGTAGTCTCAACCACAATAGACAGCAATCACTAAGTCAAGTATCACATGAAAAAAAAGAAAGAAGAGGCCACAAATGATCTTAAAAGTTCTCAAAAGAAGAGCTGAGCTCACAAGCAGTGAATCCAGGCAGGCGTATTCCAGAGCACACAAGCCTTCTTTGTGTGGGGACAACCCTGCATGTGGTCTTCTCTACTACAAAGAAGACTAGAGTCAGGGACAGAGCTTCAGGCCCTCAGACAGAAATGGAAAAAACCAGGAAAGAAAACAGGGCTCAAAACAGATCATCTAGATCCATGGGGGGTGAGAGAGGCTGCAGGTGAGAAGGGACAGGACTCACTGGGGGATTTGCAGGGTCTCAACTGGGTGGAATTCCATTTACATTCCAGAACTGTCTTCCCTGCAGCGTCCCAACGTTCTTGGGTTGTGAGAGTCATTCTGGGATTCAGAAGGCAGAGACAGCAGCACTATGCATCTCACGCTCAGAAGGTCAGTGCCAGGCTCCAGGCGGGGCACAGCTCACACGCATGGCTGCTAATGTGCTGGCTGGGCTTGCCAGCGCGGGGAAGGGCTGGCCCAAGGGATCTCCCTCATCAGCTCATTTGATTTGTGGGCCGTGATGTGCTTTGCTCGGTGAAGGGTGCCACCTTCTCCCGCAGTGCCCCACCCTCACTGAAGTGGTGGCTCGTGATCAGCGAGAATCTGTGTGGGCCCCAGCAGTTCCGCACGGTCCCATGTGTCCCTGCACTCCTCCCTGCACTCCACACTCATCCTTCCTCCCTGATGACCTGCCCTGCCGACTGCAGCCCTGGCACCAAAGATACACAAGCAACCGCCTTATATAATTTGCGTAACTAGCTCTGACCACTGTGTGAGGTCAAGTTCTTATAATAAGTCCCATCTTCTACCCCATTCCCATCATTCCATTTCACTTTTCAAACCATGACCGATACAGAATTTGATATCAGAACTAGTTCCAGTAAAACAGAAGCTTAAGGATTCTTCCAGTTTAAAGAACAACTGTGGCTAACACTATTTTCTAGATATGTGCATTACGATATTTCACATGCTCTTCCAGAAAGTCACCACTCTCCCATCAAAAGGTGGGATAGATGTCCCCTCTTTTTGAAATTCATGAGCAGGTCTTTGTAACTGCCTAGATGAATAGAATATGGGGAGATACTGTGGTGTGACTTCCAAGGGTGATCCCCCGAGTGCAGCTTCTCTGTTCAGGAAACCCAGGCTGCATGAAGGTGTTGCCAGCCAACAGAACAGCTGGCAGCCAGCATCAACTAGAAAGCATGCCAATGAGATTCTAGTGAATCAGCCTTTGAGCCATCTCAGCAGCCACCGAGCAGAGCAGGGAGAGGCTGTCTCCACCCAGCCCTGCCCAGGTAGCAGCAAAATAAATACTTTTTTGTTTTAAGTCACGATCCTGGGATAATTTGTTTTGCTGAAAGAGATGATGAAATAGTGATTGTCCCAAGGATCCTAAATTCCAACTCAGTTAGAAAGGACACTCAGCCGGGCTCAGTGGCTCAGCCTATAATCCCAGCACTTTGGGATGCCGAGGCGAGTGGATTGCCTGAGCCCACGGGTTCGAGACCAGCCTGGTCACCTTGGCAAGACCTCATCTCTACAACAAACAAAAAATTAGCCGAGTGTGGTAGCATACGTCTTTAGTTCTGGCTGCTTGGAAGGCCGAAGTGGAAGGATTGCCTGAGCCCAGCAGGTTTACGCTGGGGTAGCCGTGAGTGTGCCACTGCACTCCAGCCTGGGCAACAGAGTGAGACTCCAACTCAAAAAAAAAAAAAAAAGAAAGGACACTCAAGAGCCCCCGGGACACTGTCCTTTAATCTGGGTGGACAATGACTGTAAGGGGAAAAGGGATTGGCTCATGGCACAAAAAGATCCAATCATTATCACTAAGTACAACACTAGGGGGAAGTTTTAAGCACTGAGTAAGGCTCAAGGCAACACAACCAAGACCCTCCTTGTAATCATTGCCCCTCGTTACTTACATCTGGCTCTGACAATTTCCCCTAAGTTTGTTCTCAACCTCCCACTTCTCTTGGTCAAGTGGTCTTTAATCTTTTTCCCTAGATCCCAGCTATTAGCATTCGGTGAAGAATCATCTCTGTGATGTAAAGCTGTGAATGTTGTCAAGTCCCCTCTCACAGACTTTGTCCCCTCAGATATACTCTCCTCTACTATGTAGGGATATGTTAAAAGAAAAAAATTTACAAAACTTTTCCTTGCTTTGACAACAAAAACAATTGAAAGAATTCCCCCTGGAAAAAAACTCTTTGCAAGCTGAAGAATTTGGCTAACCTTAAAGAGGCAACAGCACTCACCCTACCCGTTATTTCCTGTGGACAGCTTCTGGTCAGGTGGTAACTAAACTCTCAATGTGGGTCCTGAGCTACTGCTGCAGGATACACAAGTCATCTTAGCAAATGGATCCCTTTGTAAATAAATGCATGTAGTTATCAAAGGAACATCTAACAAAATAATCCATCATGTCTCCTGAAACCACATTTTTGGTGTTATCATATACACCACAAATTACAACATACAAAAACAAAGAAATCTGCTGGACCAAAAAGTCTGGTGAATTCTAAAAGTAGTTCAGTCAGTGCTGAAGGCGCATAGAAAAAGAGCTCTCACCATGTGAAACTGTGGTAAGCAATCTACTCTTTAAATATTATTAATATTTTGGTTTATCAACTGCACAGGCTTTTAAGTTTCATATAAAGCAAAAAAAATCAGAAACTTATTACATTTTTTATAATATGAAATTTTAATATTATCACTTGCTTAATTTAGCTACAGAGCAAAATGATTTGAACAGATTTTTTTTTCTTTCCAAACGCCTCACAAGAAGAAAATATTTTGGTGACATTAAACACTGTAAATTTGTATGAATATTAATAGAAACAGTAAAATGAAAGTTCTTTCAAAACTCAAAACTACTTGTATGTGGCAACAGTTACATACACCTGCAGTCATAGGTACTTCATGTTCTTTAAAATCTGTGTCTGGCACAATAATGGCCCCTAAAGATGTCCTAATCCCTGAAACCTCTGACCATGTCAGGTTACACGGCAAAGGGGAATGAAAGTTGCAGATGAAATTAAGGTTGTTAATCACCTGACCTTAAAATAAGGAGATCATCCTAGATTATCCAGGATAGCCCAAAGTAATCACAACGGTCCTTAAATGTAGAAGACAGTGGCTGGAGAGGAGAACCAGAGAGCACAGTACCAGTAAGACTCAGCCCAAAGCTGCTGGCTTTGGAAAGGACCAAGAAATGTGGGCAGCCTTCTGGGGCTGGTAAGGACATGGACTCTGCCCTAATATCTCCAGAAAAGAATATAATCCTACCAACACCTTGATTTTAGCCCAGTGAGACCACTTTGGACTTCTGACCCCTAGAACTGTAAGATAATAAATCTGTGTTTCTTCAGAACCACTAAAGTTTGTTACAGCAGCCTTAGAAAACAAATAAAAACACTTTCCTTGACATAAACTTCCTGTCATATTAACTCTCTTGCTCTAAAGGCACATAGAGTTGACAAAACATGATAAATACTAATAATCAATTGACTCTTTTTTTTTTTTTGAGTTGAAGTTTTGCTCTGTCTCCCAGGCTGGAGTGCAGTGGCATACTCACAGCTACCGCAGCCTTTACCTACCAGGGTCAGGTGATCCTTCTACCTCAGGCTTCCATGTAGCTTGAACTACAGGCACGCGTCACCATGCCCAGCTAGTTTTTTGATTTATTGTAGAGACGAGGTCTCACTAAGTTGCCCAGGCTGGTCTCGGAACCTGGGTTCAGGCAATCTTTTCACTTTCGCCTCCCAAAGTGCTGGGATTACAGGCGTGAGCCACTGCGCCCAGCCATCAATTGACTCTTAAACTGAAATATTTGTGAGTCTTGCTTCCATTAGTCTGTAAGGTATACTGAAAGACTGGTTATTTGCAAGAAAAATAATCACACTGAAGGACTAGTTATTTGCAAGAAAAATAATCACACTTGTTGAAGCAATAATTATTCATGTTGCTATTAAACAAAATTCTCTTTAGAGAATAGAAATAAATCAATTCTTAACTAACATTAGCTTGGCAGAAGGAAAGAGGGCTGCCTTTTAAAACTAACGTACATTGCCGGGCATGGTGGCGTGCAACTGTAGCTCTCGCTACTTGGAAGGCTAAGGCAGAAGGCTTGCCCTTTTAAAACTAATGTACATAGCCAGGTGTGGTGAGGTGCAACTGTAGTTCTAGCTACTTGGAAGGCTGAAGCAGAAGGATCGCCTAAGGCCAGCAGGTAGAGGCTACGGTGGCCGTGAGCATGCCACTGCACTCCAGCCTGGGTGACAAGAGAGAGACTCCAATTTAAATAAATAAATAAATTAAAAAAAAATAAAACTAATGTGCAGATGTTGATGCACAAAACTAACCATACAGATATCACACTTCAATAAATGATTTTAATAATCAATTACTGTGTTGCCTTAATGCTATAATGTTCTCGTTAAATAAAAACATTTTAACTGAAATAGTTACATTTAAATATGCTCATATCATTTTTATGATCACTGTTGAAATTTTCTGGTGAAACATATTGCATAAAATGTTTCGATAATATACTCTAAGTAGGATGGCATAAAGTAGCCAGAGAATGAAAATGTGTGATGGAAGAAAGGAAGAAGGGGGAGGGGGGTGGCAGCAAAGGCAGGGGGAAGGGG
>NW_007025641.1:14187-16000 GCF_000164805.1 Carlito syrichta
AAGAGGAAGGAGAGAAAGAATCATTTGGACACATAAATGAGACTACATAGATTCTGGCCGAAACATTTAATGATGCCACTGAATATTACATTTATCCTTAACTCTAAGAGGAAATTTTGCAGGGCACTTTAGTATCCAAAAGGGGGGATATACTTTGCTAAGAATTTTTCTAAGCAAATGATTGTAACTTTTCTCGGTTGCTCCCATTTCTTCCTGTCAATGTCATGCTGTCAACTCAAAGTCTAGTTCAAATATCACTTTATATGTGAAGACTTCCAAAACCCAGATCTCAATTCCCTAGGCTTTATTAAATATATTGTAGTACTAATCACATAAAATTGTAGCAACTTGTTTTCCTCTCCCTGGGATAATGAAGTTTCTAAGCCGGGCCTATATATGATTTGTCTTTGTAATCACGTGTCTGACAAATAATAAATGTTAAATTTAATTACAGTACAGGACAGAAGTTGCCAGCATTCTGTGAATGACCATATGTCCCAACTGCCACAACATATCCAAAGTCTTCGAGAATTTTATTTCCTCCAAGAGAAATCTACTCTGTACCACCATAGAATATAACAATTTGGAAGTTCCTGGTCAGACCTGCCAGATGCTGACATATAAGCAGAAAATCTGGTACCCCCATCCCAGTATATACTTCAGTTAAAGAAAACAAAACATACAAATAATGGTCTGAATAGCAAATTTTCCTAAAGCCTACAACACTCTCAATACAACTAATATGGCTTAAAATGATGAAAAATGGCTATTTTAATGAGCACTAGTAACTCCCAGGAAATATGCAAATACTTAGCACTTTTTCTCATTTAACCTTCGCAACAACAATGTTAAGGGAAGGCACTGTCACTACCATCATCCCCATTATCACAGATACAGCAACTGAGACATAGAAGCAAAGTCATGCACTAGCAAAACCAGGACTGAAACCAAGGAGTCTGAGTATACAGTCACAATTTTAGACACTACAGCAAGTTCAATACTCTCCATGTGTTCTTTCAATGCACTAAAAAGATTGCTTATTCAAAATGGCAATGAGAAGGAATTTTAATAGTCTTCCTTTAAAACTCACTGCAAACTTGTAAAGCGAAGTCACAGCAAAAGAAAACAAAACAAAACAGTTATACCTTTAGTGAAAGTAAAAACAGTCACAAACTCAAATTGCCAATCAAAGGACATCTATAAATACTATGAAATTTGGGAGGCCACTGGGAACTGACACACACCTTCAGAGACCTTGGATAAAACACAGAATTGCCTAAAAGTTAAAAAAAAAAAAAATCACAGTTATACAAGGACTATCCAATGAGTATATCAAACTCAGACATAAGCAAGTCAATACAGATCAACATCTCAGAAAGCAGAGAAAGCCATGTTGAAGGAACAAACACACAGGCATGGCAATTCACAAAGCCTAGCTCCTTCATCAAAGGGGTCATCCGAAGTGGCAGAAGGAAGATAAGAGCCCTTGTCTGAAGGGCTCTGCTGTACAAGGGTAACAGAGGGAAGACTCTGGAAAAGACATCTTCATGTCGTCAGTATGTGAAATAACAAGCTCAGATCAATGATCCGAACTCATCTAGCTCGTCTATAAACCACTGGTGCCCCTGCTCACACTGCACGTTAGCAAACACTGGCTCCATTTAAATATGGCAATAATCAGGTAGAAGTCTCAAGGGAACTGTGGGGAAAGGTAGCAAATACTGAAAGCCACAGAGAAATGTAAGCAGAAGGTCAGTGAAAAACAAGTATCACAGGAGGAGTCACTCAAGCCAACAGAGGAATAATTCAAACA
>NW_007025641.1:16199-45000 GCF_000164805.1 Carlito syrichta
TTAATAATTACAGATAAAGGTATCTCTCTTTAAAAAAAAAAAAAAGTTAAGGAAAGAGGTACGAAGTATAGGTTCTGGAAGAAGTACAAAGTTTCAAATGATAAAAAAAAGATAACTAAAACACGATTAAAATAAGTTGATAAAGTTATGAAGTACTACAGAGATGAAAAATCACTTTAACAACAACTAAAAAAAAGGGTAAAGAATTCAACTGCGTCAGGCTCGGTGACTCAGTCTATAATCCCAGCACTTTGGGAGGCCAAGGGAGTGGACTGCCTGAGCCTGTGGGTTCAAGACCAACCCAGGCAACTTGGCGAAACCTCATCTCTACAATAAAAAAAATCAAAAATTAGCCAGGCACAGTAGTATGTGCCTGTAGTTCCGACTACTTGAAAGGCTGAAACAGAAGTATCACCTGAGTTAAGCAAGTCGATGCTGGGGTGGCTGTGAGTGTGCCACGGCACTCCAGTCTGGGCAGTGGAGTAAGACTCTGACTCAGCCGGGCTCTGTGGCTCAGCCTGTAATCTTGTACTTTGGGAGGCTGAGGTGAGTGGATTGCCTGAGTCCATGGGTTCGAGATCTGCCTGGGTAACTTGGCAAGTCCTCATCTCTATAAGAAATCAAAAAAATTAGCCGGGTGTGGTAGTGCTCACCTGTAGTTCCAGCTACTTGGAAGGCTGAGGCAGAAGGATCGCCGGAGCTCAGCAGGTGGAGGCTGCGGTGGCCAGGAGCGTGCCACTGCACTCCAGCCTGGGTGACGAGTGAGACTCCTACTCAAAAAAAAAAAAAGACTGACTCAAAAATAAAAAGAATTCAGCTAAACACATAGCAAGAAAAAAATGTTCAATGGGAAAGCACATTAAATGAAATTTAAAAGTTAAAGATGAAGACCACAGATATGTGGAAAATCAGAATTACTAAAGATAAGAACAAAACAAACAGCACACTTTAAATATAATTTTTAAAACTCTTGACATAAAAGAAAACTCTATCAGAGGTTAAGGGCAAGATCCAAGAAAAAAATGAATAAACATTAATAACCTTAATTTTAAAAGGATAGTAAAACAAAAAGAGGGAAAAGGAATTAGAAAAAAGTCATTAATTTTCCCATCTTTCTTAGCAAAAAAGTTTAAAAAAATGTTATCTATAAAGTTAAATTCAGTTATTTTAAAAAACAGAAACATAAGAATTCAAAGTTTGTCTTTTTTCTTAGCTATCAAGTAATAATAAAAAAGTACATTAATATAAAATGAATAAATTCCTTTAGCTTAAATTCAATTTCTATTTCTTTATTATATTGGGAACAATCTAAAAAAATATTCTTTATGAGACATACAAAGTACCAATATGCTATTTTTGTAAAACTGCTTCTATTTACTTGTATGTATGCACAGAGACACTGTAAAATAATGTTCACCAAATGTTACTAGAAGGTATGAGGCAGGGAGGTGAGAGCTTTGCATACTTTAATGTTTTTTCAAATAAAAACAATGTTTTCATTATTTTCTTTTCAAATAATGAAACCATTATCCTACTTCAATAATCCCACAATCTTTCTCAAAACTCTATATGTCATTTTGCTCTCATTTTGTTCCCATTTCCCAGGTAAATAAGATACCCAGAGTAGAAATGACCTTACAAAAAGAAGAGTGACCTAATTCAAGATATTTTCATAAATACTATCATATTAGTATCAATTAGATTTGACTCAACAAAAAGAACTTTTAATTATATCTGCCTGGAAATAGAATCACTGCAACAAGAACTAAGAAATTCCAAGGAATACTCAACATGACACTGAAGTACCCACCAACGCTTACAGACGAGCTGGGCGTGTTAGACTTAATGATGCTTGAGGGCACTTCAATTCTGCAAACATTTGACTCTGTGGTATGAAACATATAATGCCATGAAGCTCTCTTTTTCTATAAAAATACTAATTTCAATACCACTCACACTTTTAGAACTCAACAGTTTTAAATATTTTTCACAAATATGTCTTTTTTTTTCATAACCATAACAACTCTTGAAATAGGTAGGCCAGGTGTTATTAGTTCCTCTTTGCAAATGAGAAACTTAGAATTCACAAAGGAGAAGGCACTAGTCCAAGATCATACAGACAGACCACTGAAGAGCCAAGACCTGCCTTCTGTGATTCTAAGTGTATTGCCCAGCCAGCACACTAAATATACTTGGAGTAGCTCAGTGCTGACAACCTATTTTTTGCTTGACTTATGGCATCTATATAGCTACTTAGTTCAAAATGGAAGAAAAACTGGATTGCTGTTAGTACAATCCTTCTATGTTGTGTGAAGAAAGCCTTGCAACTTGATGGAAAAGAAGTCTAACGTAACCACACCCTATACATCCATCACTATGGAAAACAAACCCTTTTTTCATATGGAATGAAATCATTCTCAGAAAGGTTTGTGGTTGTCCTCTTGGTTTCCAAATGCATTAAGTAAAAGTCACCCTACTGTCGATGCTGGTGGTTTAAGCAGCTGTTCATAGGTAGTTACAGAGCACAAGTTTTAATGTGAACTCTGATCAGCTGGACTAATGTATATGCGCATGTACGTGCTGAACACCTGCTCTAAGTTGCTGCTGAGAAGCACTGCGTAAACATACTGAAATGACTGGGGAGGGAGAAAAAGCAAACCAAGGAGCCAGGTCCACAACAACCCCCCATATTCACACTGAGAGCAACTACTGCAACACATTAAAGCAAGTATCCACCAGATTCTGTGTTGATATTTGTGAACAGAAAATAATGGATGACTGGGATCTTTGTAGAATTTCCTTTATGTTTTCTAACAGCAGATGGTAAAGGGAAAAAACCTAGTGCAACAAAATTGAGTAAAGGAAATAACTCAAAAATCAAGTAAAGGAAAACTTAATGCAAATATATATTTTAGGAAAAGGCAGATGAATACTGCTCCTGGAAATAAAACTCTTAGTACGGACACAACAGAAATTTTATAAACCCCAAGCAGGCTATTTAGATTTTAGAAGCTAAGCAGAAAGGCACAGCATGATATTCTGTGACTCTTGGCAAGATTTTGTCACCACTGGCAAACTGGAAATGTACAAAACAGTTTTAAAAGCCATACTCAAATCCCTTTTCAATTATGTAGGCAATAGCAATGTTGCTTCCACTGCTGTCATTTCAAAAACTTCATCTTAATACTGACCTTGTCAATATATTTCAAATATAAAAAGATAAAATTTCAAACTCTGCAGTTTTCTCTCTGAATCAAACTTTGTTAGAACACACACCATGTGATTCAAGTAGGCTATAAAATAAGCATCAATCTATTCTCTCTTCTAAAGCACCTATAACTGAAAATATGAATGAATAAGTATACAGTACAATAAATCCTCACAAAGTAAATACACTCATATGGGCAACACTGAGGTCCTGAAAAAGAACATTACTGATATCCCCAGGAGTCTCCCATAAAAAATACAAAAAGATAGCAATGGGAAAAAAATAATTCAATAGACAAACACATTAAGTGAACTCACTGTTCTTTCCTCTTTAAAGACTTTTGAACTCATGAATTATGAGCTATAAGGCACATTTAGAAAGAATTACATATAATATACTACAGTCAATCATGATTACATTTTCAATATTTATCATCGGGGTAAGTAGTTACACAATGATCCTCTTGGCCATCATCCTCAGTTGTCATAATAAAATTAGTTACAGAACAATGATACTGCCAAAATGTATAAACTTACAAAACTAACATTGATCCTTTCAAACATAAAAATGTAATGACAACTGAAGAAAAACATACAGTAATACTATCTCAACATCACAGAGAAGAAAAGAAACAAATACATTTTGCATAATGCATGAAGAACATTTCCACATTTACACAGAAATGAGGCAAGAAGAAAAATTGACTACTTTTGCCCTATTAGTATTAAGGAGTACACACAATTTTTAACGTTACTGTGTAAAGCCAGCTCACCCCAGCTCATGAGAACCAACTGTTAAATTTTAAGGAACCTTGCAAGCCAGTTAGTAAGGGTAAACCTTTGGAACCAACCATATTGGGAGTATTTTCACCACGGGGATTGACAAACACGACAAATTGGGCCTTCCCTCTCCCTGCCCCCACCCCAAAGAATCAGTTAACCAACAAACCACTGATCCATACACAAATAAGTACACAATATAATAAATGCACTCACATAGGTAATACTGCGGTCCTGAAAAATAACACTACCAATACCCCCAGAAGTCTTCCTTGTACAACCTCTGAATCAATACCCCTTCCGCAAGTCTACAAACTTTGCAGATATAAATATTAGAAAGGAGCAATTTCAGCAATGAGAATGAAAACCAGCAATTTTAAGTGGAAGATATAACCTGGAAAGTCATTTGTAAGTAGCTGTGAAAGTGGGCTGGCAGAAAATGACATGGCATGATGTGCATTTTACTTGGAATCAGCAGGAGAAATGGGGGAAGAAAAATATGATAGCATATGTGCTGTGCGGCTCCAAGAAGAATTACAAGGCACATGCCTGCCTCTGTACCAGACCTGTTCAGTGTAGATATCTTATTTATGGAGAGGGTTTACATTATTGTAATATTCTTAGTATTGCCTATGACTTTTATATTAAAACTAGAAGGTAGTACAAGAATAACTCAAATAACTACCACAAATAAAGTGACACCCAGCATTGGATTACTCTTGAAATTCATAGGTTTCTCCCCCTTTAATTCATACTGTACCTGTCTGCGAGAAACCAAACAAAGTTTTTCATGATGATGCTATTTCTCTGAGGAAATCAGAGACTACAAGGGGCAAAGAGGATTGCATTTGATAGCAAACATGCACCATATCGTGCTGGTATTAGGATTAGGCTTGTAGGAACTGGTATATATTCAACAAAGTCTGGCTAATTTTTGTGCCAGTGATCAGTTGCATCAAGTGGTTTTCTACTTTTTAATATTTATCTGTAAGTTGATCCTTAAAACATCAGCTTAAACCCTGGAAAAGAATGATTGTTAGATGTGCAAGAAAAAAAAATGGTTGCTTCCCTACAACTTTCTTTATATTTAAGGGGTTACAAATTTTACCCTTTACATGTAGATATGTAAATTTTGACTTCCATCTCATATTTACATAAGAAAGTGCTCTGAGAATAAACTGCCCAAAAGTAATACTCAAAGTAGCAGTATTTTCAACACACTTCTATAGTTTGACCAGCTAACCTTTACTGTTTTTCTCTTCATATGGACATTCATTCATCCATTTGTTCTGGAGTCACATGGATCCTGCAAGGAAAGCACACAAAAAGAAATCATGAGAAAAATTTCTATGAGTTGATATTACTCCTCCAGTGAGGGAAAAAATTTAAAAAAACCCATCTTAATTCGACAGTTCTTTAGGCTCTTAATGAGTGGAGTGACTGTAGCAGCCATGAAAGGGCAAAATGGAGA
Source organism: Carlito syrichta (assembly GCF_000164805.1). Classification (NCBI taxonomy): domain Eukaryota; kingdom Metazoa; phylum Chordata; class Mammalia; order Primates; family Tarsiidae; genus Carlito; species Carlito syrichta. The sequence goes on from NW_007025641.1 coordinate 21,658, forward strand.
AAGGAGGGAGGAGAAGAAGAAACACAAACTATGACACTGTGGCAAGATCCTGGGCACAAGACAAGGAAAGACTTAGACAAAGATGAGGGGGGAAGGCAGAGGAGAATAGAAAGGGATGGAACAAGGAGAGAAGACTGAGGAGAAAGTGGCAAAAACAGCTTAGAAGTCAATTACCATGTAAAAGAGAAGCCCTCACTACTCAAACTGAAGCACTTGGCTCCACTATTCTTAGCGACTAGGAGATTTTTGAAGTCATTCTGTTTTACTGAGGAAATGATCATTTCTTCTCCTTACAGGTGATAAAAATGTGCAGAATAATTAATACGAATAAACTTTTGGTGGTTCCCTGTAGGCCAATACCCAAGTAACTTTAAATAAATTGATCTAAGTTAATATACATCTCTTCTGAAAAATTAAATGTAAAGTAAACACTTAGGTGGTTTATAAAAAGTCTCAAATCTCCAGGACCACGGGGGATCTTACCAAATAAGTTAAATATCACTGGCATGGAGAGTTTGCCCCAAATGCATGCATCTTACAAGTCTTCCTATTTATCCTCTCAGCATTATGTTCCTTGCCTCAGAATTTCCATTTCATGAGGCAAATTTTCTTTGGCATTCAGTTAAGCCAGCTAGCTTATTAGGCACAGTTGACTTTACTTTTCGTTTGGAATTACACTCAGGAGGGGCCACACCCTGGAGTTCTGAACAGCACACATTCTGTGCCAAGGTCTGTGTACTGTAGCACTGGGCCTGGTTTCCTGTGCATGTTTCCATACATTTCAACAGAAAAAGAGTTCAGTCACTTGTAAGGCCTTATGTGAAACACTGCAGAGTTCACAGGCTCCACAGGCTTGGCCTGTGCAGGAAACTGGCCTTCAATTCTAGTCTAGTTTTAAATATACATATGTATGTGTCTCTCTATGTCTCAAAACCTACTCCCTAATATGCACTACAGCATTTACTACACATGTTTAAAAAAAAAAGTAATGCAATATTTTAATATTATAGTGGCAGACTAGAAATACTCTCCTGAAATTCAGAGTATAACTTTTCTATTTAACATGATGAAACCATTACATGGTATCCTTTGAAATACTTAAAAAGTCACCTAGGACATCACGTTCTCAAGCACATCTTGTCATTTCTAGTCTTCAAAATATACCTAACCCAAACAGTTCCAACTTGTTAGCAGAATGCTCAAGGTGCTAAAAATTGGCTCACTACATTTCAAAATGTGATTCTGTAATTTTAAAATCATATTTAATATACCAGGACTATTTTCTCATGGTATTAAATTTATCGATGCCTAATCCAAAATTTTTAATACTTGATTGTAGGGCTACATCATTTGTTTTTTTTTTTTTTTGAGTTGGAGTCTCACTCTGTCGCCCAAACTGGAGTGCAGTGGCCGCTCCTGGCCACCGCAGCCTCGACCTGCTGGGCTCTAGCGATCCTTCCGCCTCAGCCTTCCAAGTAGTCGGAATTACAGGTATGCGCTACCACGCCCGGTTGATTTTTTTGATTTATTGTAGAGATGAGGTCTCGCTGCCCAGGCGGGTCTCGAACCCGCGGACTCAGGCAATCCACTCACCTCAGCCTACCAAAGGCGCGGGATTACAGGCTGAGCCACCGAGCCTGGCTGGCTACATCATTATTTACTCCCTAATTTTTCTGTAATAAGTTATTATTTTTATTGCCAATAACACTTAAACATCCTTCCACATAAATCTTGTGTGTACCAGGGCGTCTGCTAGCTTGGATGATGCCTTGCTGCAATTAGAGAAGATGATGCCTTTGTGCAACCAGAAAGGATGCTCCCTCAGGACAGACACAGAGAGACTCTCATCAGGAAGAGGGCAGGGTCTGGCAAACAGAGCCCAGTGTGGAATTCAACCACCACTCACCCATATAACCTCAGCCTATACTACTGTTCTTAGCTGTTCCCACTGGTATTCTCACCAGGAGAAGAAGCAAGGGCTAATAGTACCATTCTCATTTTTGTTTCTTAAAACACAGCACAGGGCCCTGCAAATTTTAGGAGACTCATAAATATTTGTTGAACGAGTAAAATTAATAATGAGAAATGGAAGAAAAATCAAATAAAGAAAACGCGTTTTTCCATCAGTTAGGCAGATATTTGTTACCCAAGTAACTTAGGCCTTAGTTTTATAATTTGACTGCAGACTAAAATAAACATTAAATTACCTGAACTATACATAACACAATATCACATACTTTTACAGCATTTCAGGGTTGACAAAATTGCCTAATATTATCATTTCTTTTGAAAGCAGTTCTGTAAGTTGAGCACATGAGTTATTTAAAGATCCACTTGACAATGATAGACTGATCACAGACAAATTTTACACCCAAGTTCGCAAGTTAGATAATGTCAGGTTACCCATGAACCCTTATCTTAGTCCCAAACCATAGCCAGACTCTTTATGCCTTACAATACCATCTATCTTTGCAACTGCCCGCAATTAAATGTATACTGCCGTATGTTTTAAAGCTGAGGAGGGCCTGAAAAGATTCTAATTTTTACTTTCCACTCAATTCCAGCTTTCAAGTGACTGTTCAAGATTCACCTCTTGCTCTTTAGCATCCCATAATTTAAGTTGCACAAATGACAGTAAGAGACGAGGACACAGTGAAGAGTTGGGAAGACCTGCCCAAACCCAGACTCACCTCTATCGTCTCCTGCTTGTGTAACATAAACAACTCATCCAATCTCTTTGAGGCCAAATTTTCTTCTCCACAGAAGCAAGGACCATAATAACACCTGCTTTATCTTCTCTGCCTACCCTAACTATAGTACCGTTAGTACCGTTTATACAGCAACCAGCAAAATCTAAAGTGTCATACATGTAAGAACGATCCCTCTTAATTCAGCAGCATAGATATTTAACAGAAAAAAAAATTTCTCTCAGTGGAGGCCCCATGATAGAACAGATGAATCTCTAATTTTATTCACGCTAAGGGGCCTTTGGGTCATTTCCCAAATCCCTATCAAAACCAAGCCAGATAATAAAATAGGAAAATGGCACATTTCCAATAACAGTTAATAGCTCATCAATTTCCAGATTAAATTGACGTAGCTCTGCCAAATAGGTTTCTCAAATTACCAGTAAATCTTCCTAAAGCATTGAAGTTTTAAAAGCCAATGTCCTCAACAAAACACTCATCACACACGGTTTTATTATTTACTTTCCTGGCTTCAAAATGGATTCTCAATTGTCATTAGGTGAAGAAAAGCAAAGGATTCGTCATTTATTTCAACATGAAAAACTTGAGAAATAAGATAAGGCACAAAATGTTACATTTTTTAAAGAATTTCAGACTTATTTTTGAATAAAAATATTGCTGTCTGGAGCCGTGGGTAAATAGTCACGATTTTGGGGGAAAACCTGGAGAAATTCCAGTTACACCTGTTTCTTTTTAGTAGTTGCAAACAATAGGGAGAACATTTTTTTCTAAAATTTTCACTTTCTCTTTTTTTCTCTCAAAATTTCCACTCATGGCCAGGAGCAGTGGCTCATACCTATAAATCCCAGCACTTGGAGACGTCAAACTGGGAGGAATGCTTAAGCCCAGGAGTTCAAGACCAGCCTGGGAAACATAGCGAGGCCTCGTCCCTACAAAAAAATTTTTAAAATTTGCGGGGCAGAGTGGCATGTACCTATACTCCTACCTACTTGGGAGGCTGAGGCAGAATTGTCTGAGCCCAGAATGTCAAGGCTGCCATGAGCCGTGATCATGCTACTGGACTCCAGCCTGGGCGACAAAGTAAAACCCTGACTCACAAAAAAAAAAAAAAAACTCTACACATGATCACCCAGCTTGCTTTAGAATTCACAGACAGTACAGTACATTCTGGACAATAGAAATGACCTTGGCCATAATGAAAGTGAATGCTATCCACCTTAACAAACAAGAAGATACTTTGGAATAATTTCCTCAGAGTACAGGCATTATATTATACGATAGTACCAGATTGCTTGCTTTTCATCCCATCTTAAATGATCTATTATGTTCTCAATCTTTAAAGGTTAGTGTTTAATACATTTTAAATACTCAGGACCCATAAGTACACTTGTTGCTAGTTCCTCTGGGAATCTCTTTACGTATCTTTAAACAGAGATAGAGAAACACGGTTTAAATGTTTATCGACGTCTATCTGACTAGTCAGGGTATTCCATTCTCTGCCCAGAAGTAATTTAGTTGCTCTGTTTCAAGTAAATAGAATTCTAGTGCTGGAATTCTGTCTTCTAGATTCAGGTTTACAATCACTGCTTCATTTGTTATGGTCTTGTGTTTCTCAGTACTGATTTTTAAAAAATCAAGTGATAAAGGTTTATGTACATATTCATTTCATTTACCATAACTGTTAATGCTGATTGGAGAACCCAAAAGGCAGGCTTTTGGGCATATAAGTCTGTAATATTATATAACAGGCCCAAGTTTGCCTTGCTTTTACACATCAAGGTTTCTACATGTAAGTTGCTTCATTTTTTTTTCCACTTAAAGTTATTTCTGCCTCATCTGTCACAGTGAGTTATCTCACGAACTAAAAATATTTGAAGGTTAATCTAAATATTTCTGGAGATAAATGCAAATCTAAGTGCTACGTTTTCATAGCTATTTTGACTTAAAATGAAAAGTAGCTAAAGACACAAAGAAGAATGCTTGTTGCTAGGTGACAGGTGACACTTTCTGTATCTCTTCCAAATTCATACAGCATGATACATCTTACTATCAAGAAAACACACAAATTTCCACTGGACACATATCACTCTCCATAGAGAAGCAACACAGTGTTCATATATTTTTTAATGCCAGCCATAGGTAGTCAGCAAATCATGTGTATATGAATAGAGATGCCTCTCACAATAGGAGTGGATATTGTGAGAGGATATATTTTATTTTCCACTTTGGGTATACATGCTCTATATTCTAAATCTACATATGAAATACATGTAACTTTCATGGTTCATGATTAAATATTAGCAAAAGATAATAAACATCACTTCAATTATGGTAAGTAGAGTCCACAGAGGAAGCATTAGTCTCACAATAAGTAATACAATTTCCATTAAGTTTAATGACACAAGGTCATCATAGTAAAGATCTCGCAAATTAAAAAAGGAAAGCACACAAGACTTCAATGTAGCTGATTTCCTTTCTGACATGACAACCCTTAATCCAGGCAAAACCCAGGCACAAAGCTCCACCCCCCTCTCAAATGACTCATCAGGCAATCCAGGTGACAGTATAACAACTTTAGAAACACCACTATTCCCGGAATTTCAGACTCCCACATGAATAAGGGCCACTCCTTGAGAGAAAGGCTGAAAGCCATCATGGAAAAGATCCAGGTATGGAAGCCAGACGGAATGAGCATCAGCTATGAGAGCTGAGGATAATGTGACTTGGGAAAAATTGTTTACATTTTACATAACCCCTTTTCCTCATTTGTTAATTTGGTATTATAAAATCATCCTTTCATAAAGCTAGGAATATTTATAATGACAATGTATGACAAGACTACCAAAATCCAAACTTCAGCAGAAGAATCCAGACTACTAAAGCAAAAGCCCAAACATGAGACATAAAAGACAAAAGGAGCACAGAAAAAAAAAATCAACAAAACAAAAAGCTGGTTCTTTAAAAGAATAAGGAAGATTGATGGACCCCCTAGCCAGAATGACCAAGAAAAAGAAAGAGAAAAAAAGCTCAAATAAACACAACCAGAAATGTAAAAGATCAAGTCATAACTGACTCCAAAGAAAAATAAAAGATTATCAGAGGTTACTATGCACACCTGAATGGAAACAAACTCAAAAACCTAAATGAAATGGAGAACTTTCTGTCATCAATAACCTCCCAAAGTTGAAATTGAGATCCTGAATAGAACAATAATAACCCAGAAAATTGACTCTGTCATAAGAAAACTATCTAGGAAAAAAATAAAATCCCTGCACCAAGTGGTTTTTCAGAAAAATTCTACAAAACATACAAGGAGGATCTGATACCAATCCTATTGAAAGTATAAAGGCAATTGAGAAAAACAAAACTCTCCTCAAATCATTTTATGAAGCTAACATCACATTGATACACAAACCGAGTAAAGCTCCAACAAAGAAAGAGAACTACAGGCAAATATCCCTGATGAACATAGATGCAAAAAATGCTCAATAATTCTAGCAAATCAGATCCAACAACACATCTCAAAAATCATCCATCATGACCAAGTATGCTTTATACCTGGGATGCAGGGCTGCTTCAATATCTGCAAGACCATAAATGTAATTCAGTACATCAGCAGATGTAAAAACATAAATCACATGATTATATCTTAGATGCAGAAAATACTTTCAATAAAATCCAGCCTCCCTTCTTGATAAAAACCCTTAAACACCTAGGCATAGAGGGAACATACCTCAAAAATAGTAATAGCCATCTACAATAAACCCATAGCCAACACATTGCTAAACAGAGAGAAATTAAAAGCATTTCGCCTGAAACAAGAACAAGACAAGGTTGCCCACTCTGAACCCTCCTGTTCAACACAGTGTTGGAAGTCCTAACTAGAGCAATCAGACAAGAAAGGGAAATCAGGGGTATCCAAATAGGAAAAGAGGAAGTTAAGCTATCCCTCTTTGCTGATGGTGTTCTATACCTTGAAAACCCAAGAAAATCTGTCAAAAACCTCCTTGTACTGATAAAGGACTTTGGCAAAGTTTCAGGGTACAAAATCAATGTGCAAAAGACAGTTGCATTCTTATACACCAACAAATAACAGTCAGAGAAACAAATAAAAAGCAAAATCCCATTCACAGTAGCCACAAAAAGAAAGAGAGAGAGAGAGAGAGAGAGACAGACTCAATGAAAACTACAAAACACTGCTCAAAGAAATCAAAGACAAATGGAAAAATACTCCATGCTCACGGGTTGGAAGAACCAACATTGTTAAAATGTCTATTCTACCAAAGGCAATCTACGGATTCAATGCAATACCCATTAAATTACCTGTATCATTCTTCTCAGACCTGGAAATGACAATACAGAAACTAATATGGAACATGAATAGCCAAAACAATCTTCAGCAAAAGAAACAAAGCAGGAGGTATCACATTTCGACTTTAAACTTTACTATAAGGCTACAACAATCAAAACAGTCTGGTATTGGTACAGGATAGGCATATACATCAATGGAACAGGATAGAGATTCTGGAAGCAAAACCCTTAATTTCTCAACCAACTCATCTTTCACAAAGCCTCCATCGACAACCAGTGGGGGGACAAGAACCTATTCAGTAAATGGTGCTGGGAAAACTGGCTGATCACAGACAGAAGAATGAAACAGGACTCCTACCTATCACCATACACAAAAATCAACTCCAAATGGATCAAAGACCTAAATGGAAAACCTCAAACTATAAGAATCTTAGAAAACGCAGGAGACACCCTTAGGGAAATTAGAATAAGCAACCAATTACTGATCAAAACTCCAAATGCCCATGCCATAAGAGATAAGATAGATAAGTGGGGCCTCATCAAACCAACAAGTTTTTACAAAGCAAAAGAAACCACCAAGAGAGCAGGGAAGTAACCCACAGAATGGGAGGGGGGAGGAAATTGCCAGCTGTATATTTGACAAAGGCCTAGCATCTAGGATCTGAACATCTAGAATCTCAAATGTGCTGAAAGGAAAAAAACAAACAGTCCTATTAAAGAGTAGGCAAAAGATATGATTAGCACTTCTCAAAAGACAACACATGAGCAGTCAACAGATATATGAAAAAAATGCTCAGCCTCACTAGGCATCAAAGAAATGCAAACTAAAACCACACTGAGATACCACCTAACTCCAGTCAGAATGGCCATCATCAATAACTCAAAAAATAACAGATGCTGGAGAGGATGTGGGGAAAAGGAAACACTTCTACACTGTGGGGGGAGTGTAAACCAATACAACCTCTGTGGAAAGCAGTATGGTGATTCTTAAAAGACTGAAAAAATTGACTTTCCATTCAACCCAGCAATCCCCCTTCTGGGAATATACCCAAGGGAACTCAAATCATTCCATAAAAAAGATACTGTACATGCATGCTTATTGCAGCATTATTCACAATGGCAAAAAACAAGGAAGCAACCATGCTGCCCATCAAAAGTGGACTGGATTTTTTTAAAAATGTGGTACATACACATGATGGAATTTTACACAACTATAAAGAAGGATAAAATCATGGACTTCGCAGCAACTTGGATGGATTTAGAGTCTATCATACTCAGTGACCTGTCACAGAAACAAAGAACTGAGTACCACATGTTCTCACTCATAAGCAGACCCTGAACATTTATCATGATACTGTAGAAAGGGATTGGCAATAGTGGGATACTACCAGGGGCAGGAGGAGGCACATAACATCAATAAGGGTACCTGATCTCAAACCAGGCGAAGTGGGAACCAAAGGGAGGCCCAAACTTTAACTGCACGATGACCACTGATCTACCTAATCCTGAATTGTACTCTATATCTTTCCCAAAAAATGGCACTGTATATATTGTGTATATCAGAATGTCTGGTACACAATAAATGTCACCCCCATCCTTGCTCCATAAATTTATAATTAAGTAGACAAACTCCTCTTTTCACTTAAACTTTCCTGAGAACTAGCAACAAGCTATGGCCTACTCAAGACAAACTTGTACTTCCTCCACATCACCTTCAAACATGATTGTGTGTTTCTTAGTGGAAGGTCCTGGGATTCACAGGAAATATAATCTCCACCCTAGGATCTCACAGTATAGTGTTTCTAATTCCTCCATTGAAAGAATTCAAAGATGCAACAGCAAACAGAAATAGGAGAAAGGGAATTCAGAGGTTATTAATACCTCATACTCAATACTGATTGCCTGAAATTGTTAACTGCATAAGTCGATTGAAAATTCTCCCTTTTATAAAACTGTCCTTCCCATTTTCAGTTTTATGTTTCCTTGAAATTATGCTTCCACCCAAGTATTCTTCACTATTTTTCTGAGCACTGAGGTTCCACCTGGAGTAAGGTCTGCCTTGAAGCTTGAGCAGCCATTTAAGAACAGAGTTTACTGAATAAACAGCCTGTTTTCAGAGGGAAGAGGTAAAGCAAAATCATGAGGACATGGAAATTACTCTTTTAATCTGTTTTCAGCTTCCATTCCATTACACCCCGTCATTCTATACAGTCAGAGAACAAATAAAACTTTAAAAGCAAGCAACCATAGCAAATGAATTAAGCACTTCTTTTACATATATTGTGCTTGATACAGCAGTTTTAAAAGTAATTTACACTGCGCTCAGATTCAAGTACAGCTGCCATTTTATCAGGACTGCATAGTCAAAAATCTGATTTATACTGTAAAGGATTGACAAGATGATTAAATTTTGTCTTTGTGCATCTAACTTATATGATTTAGATTGTTAACAAAATATAAACATGTGCCATTTGGACTTGCACATAAGTACTAGCACATGGATCACTATATTCTGCCAAAAGTAAGTTGGCCACACACAAGTTTGCATTGCCAGAGGAAGAACACACACAAAGCCTTCTCTTAATCCCATTGGTATACCAGGATGTGTTTGCAACCATCGTGCTTAAGTTGTTCCAAGCATTGGGCTTTTTAAGAGGCTGGTATAAGGAAAGAATAGGTTGCCCATTACAAAGTAGTCTCCAATTCACTTTCCAGCATCTTACGTGTGTAAAATGTGACTGACTGTGTGATGTATACTTAGAAAACCCAACAAAAACTTTCGAAAGCAAATGAAATAAAATTATATGTGGTACCAATCAAAAGTGCATAGCTCACACAGTCTAAGAATTCCTCTGCTACTTCATTTAATGGGTACTGTCTGAACATAGCTAGGTACAGGGCATTATGGGGTAAATAGTTAAAAATTTTAGATACTAAAGATCTATGGCATATTCAAGAAAAATAAGTGGCCTTCCTCAGTATGCAGTAGACATATTTGGCTTTCCTATTAATTGTTGCCTGGTATGCTTAGCCTGCCAATGCTAAGCAAGATAAATCCCATTCAAACGCATAGTAAACAGTTTGCTTAGTAAATACATTTATTTTCTAGTCCATCACAACAATAGTTGATTAAAATGTTGCTCTTATCCACTTTTGAATTAATTCATACACAATAAAACAAATATTTATTAAATTGTGGGAAAACATTCCATCAAACTGTGAAAGCTGAATAGAAAAACAAATGGCACATGCTTAATTATGGCTGACATTTAAATGAAATTTGCATTCTCAAAATATTTTTATGATAATTAGAAAATATCAGACTAAGTATTTTAGGGTACTCTATGTTCAATCTCTTCACGCATCTAAACTCAAGAAAGTTTTTTGTTTGTTTTTTTTTTTTTTGAGTAGGAGTCTCACTCTCGCCCAGACTGGAGTGCAGTGGCCGCTCCCGGCCACCGCAGCCTCGAACTGCCGGGCTCCGGCAATCCTTCCACCTCAGCCATCCAAGTAGCCGGAATTACAGGCACGCGCTACCATGCCCGGCTGATTTTTTGATTTATTGTAGAGATGAGGTCTTGCCAAGTTGCCCAGGCGGGTCTCGAACCCACGGGCTCAGGCAATCCACTACCTCGGCCTCCCAAAGCGCGGGATTACAGGCTGAGCCACTGAGCCCAGCTAAAAAGTTTTAACAAAGTGAGATTTGTAATATAACTTGAAAGATGGATCAACAAACTGAATAGAATTGTTTTACTGACATTTGACATAGTGATACAGAAACAAGAGAATCAATTTAATGTTTTCCATGATTATCTTATGGCCTGCCATGTGCCTTACTGAAAAATGGTTTTGACTAGCTGAACACATCGATCCAGCTTGTGTCTTTAGATATAATCATCTTTGCTCTGTGTAGCTCATAATCTGTACCACAACACATAGTGAGCTGTCATAATATCTAATCAATTAGTATTTCTCAATAATGAGCAAATTAGCAGACTGTCAAATGAGCTGCTTAACCATATGCTCCTCTCATTGCTAAATAATCCCAGAAAATCAAAATAATATTTGTTGAGAATGACAAATGGTTTACTAGGTTGGTTCTTGTTTATGAGAACCAAAAAATTGCTTTAAAAACAGAAAAACATCAAATTGGAAAAGATCAACTCAACTATACTCCAAGCAATTGCTAGCAGGTAATGAAAGTCACAGATTTATAATAGCAATATATATTACATGGTAAGTATATTGTTATTAAATCATCCATTAATTGCCTATATACCAGAGACTGAGAACATCAAGAGTGATATGCCATGGTACCTGACTTATAGGAGCTTACCGTCAACAAAGGTATGCCAAATATAAATAACTAACATAATTTTATCAATAACATCTACCATATTTTAAATGTTTTCCATATCTCTAACACTGACTAAATGCTTTTTATATATACTATTTAATTAAATTCATGTACAAAGCATATTTATTCCAGGTAACTAGAATTGATATCCACATTTGAAAATAACTGAGTAATGTCAACATCCTATAACTCATATCAAGATGCCATGCTTACTAACATCATAGGAGCTTTGGTGAAAGAAAAGAATATAGTGGCAAGTTGAGGGAAATCAGGGCGACTTCTTAAAGGTGGCACAAAACTAAGTCTTGAAAAATGGGGAAGACATTTCAGGGAAAGGGGGTGTGTTAGAAATCAGCAGACTTAAGTCAGCATTTGAGAGTAATCATACATGTAAACACACATAACTTACAAAGAATATGTATGTGTACAAGAATGAATAACTCATCAATTAACATATTTATATCAGTCAGCCCAAGCAACCTAAATAGGGACGCATATAGAAAAGAGTTGATGACATGGAGAGAAGATCCATTTCAAGTAAATAATATAAACAATTCTGAAAGTCTAACTTCTAGTGTCTCAGGTATACAGCAGTCTTACAGTATAAAGGGATTTATAATATCTAAGATAAATCAGGATCCCTAAAATATAAAATTATTTTTCTTTTTTTATAATCAATATTTTTTATTATGATATTGTGGGGTACAGTTAAGGCTTAGGTATACAAATAATATAAAATATTTTAAAAGTATATTACTATGAAAAAAATGACAAAACTTTTATCATGAACTGTCACAGTCCATGATTCTTAATATTTCTGATACCACAGATCATCACAGAGCAAATATTTCAAAGTGTTTATTATCAAATACAAATCAATGAAAATATGACCAAAGATGGTATGAATGAATATGTACACATACATGCCCAAGCATCGGTTAAAGAAAACTCTGACCACAGAAAAAATCCTGCAGGATAGGTTATATAAATAAGTTTTTTTTAAAAAAAAAAAAGACTCCAAAAAATGTAAATAATTTTGAAAAATAATAGTGTAACAGCCAAGGAATGTCACAAGCATTTTGAAAAATAACCTCAAAACAAAAATTGCCCCACTGCAGGCTTAAAAACCTATTGGAGATATGCATAAAACTAAATGTCTACAAGGGAAATAACTTGATCAACTAATTACTGTGAGTAAGCAGGTTAAGTGCTCACAAGTATCTGAATAAGTATGGTGAATATACTTTTACATTTCAATTTAAAGACAGTAGCATTAGCCGGGCTCGGTGGCTCAGCCTGTAATCCCACGCCTTTGGGAGGCTGAGGTGAGTGGATTGCCTGAGCCCATGGGTTCGAGACCCGCCTGGGCAGCGAGACCTCATCTCTACAATAAATCAAAAAATCAGCCGGGCATGGTAGCGCGTGCCTGTAATTCCGGCTACTCGGAAGGCTGAGGCGGAAGGATCGCCGGAGCCCAGCAGGTCGAGGCTGCGGTGGCCGGAAGCGGCCACTGCACTCCAGTCTGGGCGACAGAGTGAGACTCCAACTCAAAAAAAAAAAAAAAAAAAAAAGACAGTAGCATTAAAAAGATACCTGTTTTTTAAAAAATCTTTTTAATTCTCTAACTTTATTTCCAAAGGAAAGCAAGCTGCTAGCCAAATGACTGAATTAAATTTGTTCCCTGGGTGGAATAGTGTCAATGCCCAGTAGTAAAAATTATAGTGGTGACAGCAGTCCTGACATCAGCGAATATTTAACATGAACTGACTAGGTGCTAGGAACTGTTCTAACTCTCCATTGCATGTTAACTTGCGCTAGTCCTCACACTGTTTGTGAGGCAGGTGAAATTATTTCTCATTTTACAGATGTGGAAAGACAGAGAAGTAACTTGTCAAATAAGTAGCAAAATCAGGATTATAAAACCTGCAGTTGGGTTCCAGTCCTCATGATTTTAAGTACTATTACTTAAATGATGATTCCTATAAATAACCTTGGTATCACCTTATCACTCAATGCTCAATAATGTGGAATATTTTTGAAAAATATATAAAGTCAATTGCAAGAAGACAGTTTTAGTGTTTTCTTCTCAAGCATATTTTAAAACCAGTATTTCTGAAGTAAAAGCATAAACTCAGACAATTTTCCAATAAAGAAAAAGTATGTATTCCAAATCTGAGATCACTTGAAATTTTGCCCATTAAAATAAGGCCAATATTTTTAACGTTTCATCACTGATTAGAAATTAACCCTTTCCTTAAATCATTTTTAAAATTTTTAGAGAGTCTCAAATATTTTTAACTTGTTACATAATCTTGTACATGATACCCAAGATTAATGAATGAAAATCCTCCTTTCCCCATCCTCACCAGTGATAAAGACATGTGCACACACTTGGCAAGACCTAATCTCTACAGTAAATCAAAAAATTAGCTGGGCATGGTGGCGCATGCCTGTAGTTCCAGCTACTTGGAAGGCTGGGGTGGAAGGATCGCCTGAGCCAAGCAGATCAGGTCTGAGGTGGCTGCGAGCATGTCACTGCACTCCAGCCTGGGTGACAGAGTGAGACTCTGACTCAAAAAAAAAAAGACGTGCACAGATACAAAAGAAAGTTAACTTTTCACTTCACAGATAAACTGTATTCTTTGATAATGTCCTCAAAATAAAACAGTAAATTCTGAAAATACATTTCAAAAGAGAATTTCTAACCTATGCTTGAGGCTGTCACTCTAAACAGCTCTTAAAATACATAACCTGAAAAATTAGTTTATCGTACTTTTGGCAAAATGTTTTCCTCAGCTCAGAGTGTCTAAATACAATAAAATTACAGTAGATTCTTTTCTGATTAAGAAGGTACTGACATGAACATATTAAATAATATCAATAAATTCACCAAAAAAAGAGTTCTCATCTCATCTAAAAAGCAAAAGATGCCAGGCTCGGTGGCTCAGCCTGTAATCCCGCACCTTTGGGAGGCTGAGGTGAGTGGACTGCCTGAGCCTGCGGGTTTGAGACCCGCCTAGGCAGCGAGACCTCATCTCTACAATAAATCAAAAAATCAGCCGGGCGGGGTAGTGCATGCCTGTAATTCCGGTTACTCGGAAGGCTGAGGCGGAAGGATCGCCGGAGCCCAGTGGATCGAGGCTGCGGTGGCCAGGAGCGGCCACTGCACTCCAATCTGGGCGACAGAGTTAGACTGCAACTCAAAAAAAAAAAAGCAAAAAGATTTCAATGCTTTCAAATAGTTAACTTTCTAAAATATACTGGAATTAATAAAAAATAGAAGGAATTATAAAATCTCTAATTCTATGTGCTCATTAATTCTCTCATTTATTCAATAAACATCCCTGCCTATCTGTGGGGACTCAAAGATGAAAAAGACCTCAGATAATATGTATTTGAAGATTTAAAAAGGCTGGCAGTGGCATGCTGCAATTTGGGAAAGCACTAATAAATCTGGGAACAGCAGGTACCAGGTATGCGGTTTGACACAAACTTCATCTTTCCAAAGACCAAGGGTATGGAGGGTGAAAATTAACCACATTTCTGTTCAGGAGAACCATGTAGAAAACAACTTGCTAGTAATGAGGACTAGAGCAATGAAGTGTGCACATGAATTCGTCATTCAACTTTAATTTGAAAAGAGCATCCAATCAGCATCTAAAAGAACACAAGAGCAAAGCATATACTCCTTGGAGATCTTGGTAGACTGCAAGTTTTGTCCAAAACAAACTCATATCTTTTATCATGGAAGACTGCTGGTTGCCAACCCCCATAATGGCATTTCTTTTACATTTACTCACAAGCTTCAAACTCCAACATACTTCAAAGCTTCAGATTCATAAAATACTTTAAGATATAGAGTCCTATGTTAGCTGTCCTTTTTCAAGGTTATTTGGCTCAGGCCTTTACCTTCCCCTCACCACATCTGGGCTCTCATTCCATACACTTCTCCAGCACAGAAGTTTTCTCTCCTGTCTTAAAAATATTCAGATATTTACTATAGCATACTTATTTTGGCTAGCTCTACAACTACATATATATACGATTATGGAACAATTTCTGTCCTTCTTCAGACATGTAATCACAACCTATTGATTTTCCTTTTATCCTCTCCAATGCATAGTCTCTTTGATCACTGATGTATATTTGACACCTGGCAAAGTCTACCTTCTATTCCAATGACTTCTCTGATTCTTATTTCCAATCTCTTTAACCATCACCATTAGATGCCTTTTGAAGACTCCACCTCCCTAGGTATCCCTTCTAAGACTCAATTTTAAGATGTACTTTTTCTCAGTGCTTGATCTCTTAGGAAGCTGAACTCTCAGAATTTCAATTATTACCTCCACAGGTAACTCCCAAATAAACATCTTTAGACATAATTTCCCACCTAAATGTCTACTTTTTTCTATATAGGTACATTGAATAATCCAACATACATGTATCATCTTCAGATTATATGTCTGAACTTGTGACAAACATGAAGATTTATAGCCAAGGTTGCTCCCCTGCACACAAACAGCTTACACTCTGGTAAAGAAGATGGTCCACTTCCAAGAACCCAAAACTAAAGTCACTGTTTTTCCCTCAAAGGAAACCTTTTCCCCAGTTTTTCAATTCAGTCTCCTTTTTAGACTCTCATTTATCAAGTCTAAATAATCATTCATCTCTTTCTAATTTCTGCTCTTTCCAATACACATGACTAATATACCAAGCTAATGGTTAAAGGATTTCATCATGCTGCTCTCAGACTCAAGAATTCATATATTTTTTTCAAATTAGTCTCAATTTCTGATGACTTTCATGGCCCTTCCAGAGAGACAGGAGTTTCTTCTCCTTATTCTAGGATGGTTTTCATAGAGAAAATTCCTTCTGAATCACCTCCTCCTCACACAGAAATAAAAAAAGCATTAAATACAGTCAACACACTGCTATCATTTTTTAAAAATTATCATTAAAATCTAGAAATAGAACTGACTTTAAAAATCTACCACATATCCCATTTTGGGGTGAAATATTGAAAGCTTTCGTTGCCAAAATCAGAAAAAGACAAGAATGTTTGTTATTATTATCCCAATTCAGTTAATTCTGTGGGTTCTAGCAAGTATCCTAAAGCCTAAGTAATTAAAGAGTATTAAAAAATAAAATTTTCATTCATGAAAAGTATGATTGTAGTAGAAAATGCATTAATGCATGAATTTAGATAAGGCACTCTCATTTTTATGCAAACATACAAAAATCAATATGCCAGACAAAAAAACAAAAAATTAAAAAGCAAAAAAAAAAAAAAAAAAAAGGTATTAACACCGAAAAATAAACATAATAAAAGACGTTCAAACTACAACCAAGAAAAAACAAAACACTATTGAGAGAAATTAAAGAAGTCCTACATAAATAAAGGGATATACTAGGTTCATGGGTTAGAAAACTCAATATTAAAATCTACCAATATAAACCAGGCTCGGTGGCTCAGCCTGTAATCCCATGCTTTGGGAGGCTGAGGTGAGTGGATTGCCTGAGCCTGCGGGCTTGAGACCCTCCTGGGCAACTTGGCGAGACCTCACCTCTACAATAAATCAAAAATTAGCCGGGCATGGTAGCGCGCGCCTACAGTTCCAGCAACTTGGAAGGCTGAGGGGAAGATCGCCGGAGCACAGTAGGTCGAGGCTGCGGTGGTCACTGCACTCCAGTCTGGGAGACGGAGTAAGACTCCAACTCAAAAAAAAAAAAAAAATCTACCAAAGTAAGTATATATGAGAATATCGTAGTAGTACTATATGTAATAACCAAAAAGTATAAACAACACAAAAGCCCATCAATAGAATAAATAAGTTATGACAAATAATAAAATGCTATACAGCAATGAGAAGTAATGAACAACTGCCATATGAAAAAACATGGATAAAATTTATAAGCGTAATGTGAAATATATTAATTCAGTTACAAAAGCACCCAGTATGATTCCATTTGTATACGATTCAAAAACAGACAACTCTAACAGATGGCAACAGAAGTCAAAGTAGTGGTTACGTTTGGAGACGGACAATGATGGAAAAGGGACAAAGGGGACCTTTTGGGATGGTAATGCTTAAATATTATTTCACAATTGGACTGACCAATTGTGAAAATTTACTGGGGCTCACACTTATAATTTACATACTTTTAACATATGCATGTTTTATTTCATTAAAACTAACCAAAAAAAAATTTCCTATAAGAGAGAATTAGATTGAACCCATTCATAATTTTAAGTCAGATTTCCCAAATTACAGGGTGATATCCTGTATATGCCTGAGTCACTCCAAAGTCAATCATCACCCAGGGACCATTCAATTAACAAGAGGGGGCCGTACGAGCCACTCTTGTTCAAAGGAGAGCAACTTAAAACACACTTAGTATTGGGCAACCCCCCTCAGGTTTCCGCTCACTGTGGGAGCTTGCTTTTCTGTCCTCTCAATAAATCCTGCTTTCTAAAACAAAACAAAACCAAAAAAACACCTAGTACTTCAGATTTTTGAAAAATCCTTTATACCTAGCAACAAAACAAGTTATATGATACATTTTGTTTGGAGTTTCTGATGTTCTTAGCAATATGATTAATTCTTACAGCTGACCACTAAACATTTTTTGATTGACTGGTGAAGATTCTTGCCAAATTACATGAGCAACACAATCTGGCCCTTCTCCCTAAATTATACCCAAACACTAACCTTAACTACTTAGCATGTGCCAGTTGGCAAGTTAAACTTTCTGGGTCTCAGCTTCCTCATTTATGAAATTAAGAGGTCTCCCTTCCTTTATAAAGTTGTGGATCCTATGAATCCTACATTTTAAAAATGTACAAGTCTGCAAGACGTATATAATGAGCTGGAGTACATTAATACTGTTGAAAGAGTCTGAGCAATGAGAAGCATTGGTGAATTCATGGTTGAGTTCCAATTCGACAATGGTGAATTCATGGAAGGTAACCAATCTTCTCAATCCCAGTAGCTCCCAACCTACACTAGGCAGGAATACGATGTCTCACTATTACATCAGTTTTAACCAGCTCTTCCTTCTCTTTACTAGATGTCACCCTGAACAAAGATTCTTAGGAGATAAAAATGGGCCCCATGAAGTGCAATATTTTCACTATTTCCCAGCTGAGCCTGTGGACACAGTGGTAGCTGAATGATCCTCCAGAGCTGGCAAAGACTGTACTAGTGGCCTTGAAGAATTCTGAAGGTGAGCAGAATGAATTTCTTTTCTAAGCACAGCTCAATAAAGCACTGCTTATAACAGAGTTTATCCCGGACTGTAAATAATTTCTTTCTTTACTGTTTTACCACAGCCACTTGAATGTTCAGAAATGTATCTGTCACTGTCTTGAAAATTTAAAGGAGTATATTACTTATAATAGTATCTGAGCAGTAAAAATATAATCCATAGATCAGGCACGTGGCAGGCAGAGTGGTAAGGACATTACACATATTATCTTAAGTAATCCTCATGGGAACTTTGTGAAGAAACGATATTAACCTCCACTCTACAAGTGAACAAGCAGAGAGTTCGGCAGCTATGGAACGGCACAGCCAGGATTTGAACTCACCTTTGTCTGGTCCCAAAGCCCATACTCTTTCCCTCATGCCTCTCACCGGAAGCTTCTGGGCTGTGAGCTAGATCCAAAGGGTGTGACAGGTTGTTCTGGAGGCAGTAGTCAGAACAGAGGGAGGGAGACAAAGAAGTAATTTTTGCAGAACTCCAGAAACAGCATCCTTGTACAGGAGTGAATCTTACTGGTGTATATGGTCCTATAAGGGCAATAAGTATATACAGGCAAAGATGTAGCCAGATCTCAGGAATGCCACATGAATCTTCACTGCAGCATTCACAATGTAGATCAAGTAGCCACAGAAGAGTCTGGTGCTCTCATTCTCATTTGGACAGCATCTCTACATGTGTGTTCTGAGGCCCAAAGGGGTCTAAATGAAGTGTAAAGGATTGCTTGTTTGCCAGTGACTTTTGTTTTTAATGTAGGTTTTCTCAGAGACATTATGCAAGAACACCCCCAAGCACACACTCCAGAAGTTCCTGAGGCCTCAGAAGTTACTCAAAAGCACCCACCACCTACCCATCTTGATAAGATCATGAACAATAATTACAGAATTCCTTGAGTCACTTTATCTACCTCCTAATGCTAGATAAGATTTGGCATCCTACAGCCCTGAATTCAAATCCCAGTTTTTCTATTTCCAAGTTTTATGGCCATGACCTAGGCAAAATCTCTCTAAAATAATGGCTAAAATAATGCCTACCTTGCAATATGTTTGTTGTGTTTAGAGAATCTAAGACATGTAATTAGTAAAAGGACCTGATAAAAAGTCATTAATTATTATTTTCTTATGGATAAGTACTACTTTGGTTTTTAAAACACAGAACTAAGCAATACTACTAGGCCATAGAAGCTGCTGTTATTCAACAAGATCAGGAAAAGAGGCACACGAAACTCTCTGGGTATTCTGGTTATCCTATAATCTTAGACTATGCTAATATTATTTATTTACGTATTTAATTATTTTGAGTGAGTGTCTTACTCTGCCATCCAGGCTAGAGTGCAGTGGCATGCTCACAGCTACTGGAGCCTCGACCTGCTGGGCTCAGGCAATCCTTCCCCCCTCAAGTAGCTGGGACTTCCAAGTACATTGGACTACAGGCACAGACGAACACACCCAGCTAAATTTTTTGCTATTTATTTAATCTAAGAGACGAGTTCTCACCATATTGCCCAGGTTAGTCCTAAGCTCATAGTCTCAGGCAATTCCCCTGCCTCAGCCTCCCAAAGTGCTGGGATTACAGGTGTAAGCTACCGCGCCTACTTTTTTAAAAAAGAAATTTTGTTACTAAAGACCACCAGATTTCCAGAGAACATACATTAATATCACACTCTCCTTTCACAGAGACAGAAAGGCCACAGAAGACTGATATACAATTTTTCATAGTAATATGATCCAAATAAACTAAAATATATAGAAATAAAGAACATTCCGAAAACTTGTCAACCAGAATTCCTGCTTATGAAGATGCTCTTGGCTTTATTTTTAAAAATGAAATCTATTCCAGATTTAGACTGAAATTTTCAACAACTTCTACATTCTCCCTTTTATTGGTTCTTTAATATAATCAGTCTTATTCCCCTAATTATTAGAAAATCTCCACCTCGTTCTCTTTCACTATGAACTTTAATCCTTCACTGTTGATTCTGTAAACTCCTTTTTTCCCTTTCCAACTAAATTCCTAGTCTAGTTAAAAATAGAGAGAGACTCTAAATTTCAGAAAGCATATATGTCAAAGTTAAAAAATATTGCCATTCAAGTATGAATGAGAACAATATAACAGCTCTGCTCAGGGTACTAAAGAGGCAAACGGCCAAGAATAGCTGTTAATGGTGACTCCACTGACCACCACCCACTCCATGTGCCCACTGAACATCTGATCTGTGATTGATGCAATTCAAATTGTTCTTCAAGTATGAGATACACACCTGATTTTGAAGACTTTGTACAAAAATTAAAATATTTTACTAATTCTTTTCTATTGATACGGTTGAAATGGTCATGTTTTTGATATACGGTCAGCCCTCCACATCCATGGGTTACTTTTCCATGAAGTCAACCAATTGCAGATCAAAAATATTTAAAGGAAAAAAAAATCTGCAGAGTTCCAAAAGGCAAAATCTGAATTTTCTGCGGGCTGAGTACTAAGTCGGATTCACATGAATAAAGTGATCTGTAAGCATTATATTACACATTTTAAGTGATCTAGATATAATTTAGAGTATATGGAGAGGATGAACATAGGTTATATACAAATATCATGCCCGTTCCCATAAAAAATGTGAGCACAGATTTTGGTATCAGAGGAGAGTCCTGGAACCGGTCTTCTTCAAACACCAAGGGACAGCTGCACATGGTTAAATATACTGTATTATTAAATATTTCTACTGTGTCATTTCACTATGGTAATTAGAAACTCTGGCATCTCTTAACCTGCTTGAGTTGTATTTCGATTGGACAGTACTGGTCAAGGTTCTACATTTCAAACACTTGTACAAAACACTGAGAATTTTCCTGGGCTTTAATTGTATTTTATAGAGACCTTAATGACATGTCTGCTTTATCCACTAAACTCCCAAAAGACATGTTTTCTTGCTTAATCTAGTATTTAATGTATCTGGATATAAATGTATCACAACATGTAATGTTAATGTAGCACAATCTTCAGCCCTTGGAGAGCTACAATTGTGCAGAATGTACTTGATGCTTGCTGGTATCTAATTTTTATTTCACCAGATTATCAATCTTTAGTTCTTTGAAAACTTCATAAAGTGATCTCAAAAGTGTTACATGTGTCTTCACAGTCACTCATGCACAGTCATGCCTGAACAGAAGTGTCAAGGGCTTTCCATAATCCTCATAGCCTATTAAAACTAAAAGAGTCCCAGAGGACAGAAATAAAACCCACCATCTATTCCTGAGTCCATTGTTATGTCCTGAAGCAGAGATGTATGCAAATTGATAGAATAAAATGTAACCTATTGTGCATCATATCCACTCCATCCTTGATAGGAAATGCACTGGACAAAATACATGACTAAACTGAACATTGCCAAGTACACTATGTTACGGTGCCATTTGGAAACTCAGGCCAAACAATGCTCTTAAATTTCTACATGTCAAATCTCTGACAGTATTTTCATCCATTCTGTGAATATCTTAGTGTTGCTTCTTATATGTTTCTCCTCAGGCATTCTTCCGAGTAAGCAAATTTGCTTAACAGAGTTTATAATCTTTATAATGTGTAGAAGTGGCGAAAAGAATTCATTGTACATTGAAGCAATTTTGCAGCTCTTCAGCTCTTGTGCAGACAACTAGCAGTACCTAAACAAACAATCATGTAACTCTAACCCTTCATCTTTTTCATGGAGTTAGATGTAAAAGACAATGTTTTCAAACATATGCTCTCTAATACCCCTGGCCCTATGTGAGCATGCTGCCATCCCTAATAGGCAATATAAGACACTAATCAAAACCTGTGGCATCAGCAAGAGCACCTACCTGGTAAAGAGCACATGAATTTATTTCTTCTAAGTCTGCTGAAGGTCTAAGAGTTGACAGTCTCCCACTGCTTGGTATAAACACAAGAAAGGCCCTCATTTAAAAGGATTCCCTGAACCCCTAACTTCAGGACATCCTGGGGGATGCCGCGCCATGCATGAAGTCACCAAAAGGCTGACACAGCACTCTGCAACTTTATCCACCTTATTTCCAACTGCCAGAGGAAATGAGTAACTCAGCATGCCTGTAACCAACCCAAGGCACACCGTCATTCTGGGTGAATTTGTTGAGGAGCTACAAATCTCAATGCTAACAAGAGCCAGAAAACTGAAATGGAAGAGTGTGGCCAGTCAAAATGTGAGTGGAAGTGACAAGGACAATGAATGTGCTCTCTAGAGAGAGCCACTGCTACTCCACTTCTAACAGCTGTGTCCCTGTAGCTACACTCAGCTGAAATCAGGAGTCTGTCCCCTTCTATACGACCTCACAATCCCCCTACTGGGAATATATCCAGAGGAACTCAAATCACTTTTTGAAAAAAGATACCTGCACCCATATGTTTATTGCAGTACTGTTCACGATAGCAAAAACATAGAACCAACTGTGCTGCCCATCGAAAGAGGACTGGATTTTTAAAATGTGGTACATATACACAATGGAATATTAAGCAGCTATAAAGAAGGACAAAATGATGAACTTCACAGCAGCCTAGATGGACTTAGAATCTATAATAATGAGTGACCTATCACAGAAACAAAGACCTGAGTATCACATGTTCTCACCCATAAGTGGACTTTGAACAATTATCATAATACTATAAGGATTGGCAGTAGTGGGAAACTGCCGGGGGAGGGGGGGCGCGCAGAACTGGCAG